>NC_082639.1:94787857-95088035 GCF_028023285.1 Balaenoptera ricei
TTTTCATGTATTTTTCATGTATTTGTGGGGAGGAAGGTGATCTCCACCTCTAACCCCTCCGCCATCTTGAAGGTCTTCCCCATAGCGGCTTATTTTTTACAGCCCAAAACACTAATAACCTGAAAGCCCCTCAATAGGCTACTGGATAAACTGTGCTAAACCCATACCTGGAATAATAATCAGCAATAAAAAGAAAGAACTTCTTTCCCTTAGTATTATGTCGCCCAAGTTCTTCCATGTTTTTGCAAGTGGGAGGATTTCCTTCTTTTCAAAGTCTGAATAGTATTCCATTATGTTATATACCACATTTTCTTAATTTACTCATTCATCCATTGATGGATATTTAGGTTGCTTCCAAGTCTTTCCTGTACTTATATGAGGAATCTAAAATAGTCAAACTCATAGAAGCAGAGAGTAGAACAGGGGTGGCCAAAGAATGGGGGAAGGGGAAAATGGGGATGGAGTAGTCAAGGGTACAAGTTTTAGTTATGCAAGACGGATAACTGCTAGAGTTCTACTGTACAGCACAGAGTTTATAGTTAGTAATACTGTACTATATACTTAAAAATTTGCTAATAGGGTAGGTCTTAATGTTGAATGTTGTTAATCACAAAATATAAAATAAAAAATAAAGAGGATAGGAGGAAACTTTTAGAAGTGATGGGTATGTTTATGGCATAAATTGTGGCGATAGTTTCTCCAAACTCATCAAGCTGTATGCATTAAGTATGTACAGCTTTTTGTATGTTAATCATACCTCAATAAAGCAGTTTAAAAATAAATGATAGAACTATTGTTACACAAAGTAACACGTTTTAATCTTGAGATAGTTAAGTGAAAGAAGCCATACAAAAAAGAATACATACTATATGATGTACTATATAAAATTCTGAAAAATGCAAATTCATAGTGTGAAAGCAGAACCACGGTTGGCTGGGGGTTGGGGAAGGGCAAGAAGCAGAGGCAGGAGGGAGATTACAAAGGGGCACACAAAAACTTTGGGGGCTGATTTTATCATCTTGACTGTAACAGTGCTTTCACTTATATATACATTTGACAAAACTTATCAAATTCAACTGCACTTTAAGTATGTGTACTTGATTATATATCTCAAAGTTGTTGTTATTTTTTTTAAAGTGGTATTAGTAATCCAAGTAGGAGTAGTTTCTGCAGGAGACTGCATTACGAATAGGACATAAGGAGGCAGAGACTGAGTACAGACTACTCTCTCAAGAAGTTCAGCTATGGGAATGGGAGAGGGAGAGGATGAGAGGGAGTGAGGGAGCAGGAGACTGACATAACTAGACAACATGTTGAGTTATATGTGTTTTAAGATAGGAGGAGCTTGAGCATATTTATAAGCTATAGAAAAGGAGCCAGTGGAGAGAATGAAATTGAAAATGTAGGGGTCAAGAGCCAACTGATGAAATGTGGGATGGAAAACTCCAAGCAAAAGGTAAGCCTTGAATAAGAGGACTCTTATGCATACACAAGGTGTGTTTTGTGGTTGGGCTGGGAGATGCAGGAGTGGATGGAAGAGTTAGTAGAATTTAAGTCTGTCATTCTCTCTCTTCCTTTTTTCGGGAAGAATGAGGTATGAGAAGAGTAGGATACTTAAGAAGGATGGTGGAGCTCTGGAAAAGCCACTGGCTACAGAAACTGAAATGTGGTTGGAGCTAAATGTCCAACTTAGGGACATTCTTCTATACCAAGATGGCAGACAATAAGATAGTTTTGTACAAACAAAATAGCTATCATTTACACATGTGCTCAATGGATTATTATCTAACAGTCCTTTTCTGGTCTCTTCACCCCTAGAAAATTTCACTCATGTGCTAAGCTTTCTCTTGATCCCACCCTTTTCTTCCTCAACACACAACACTTTTAACACTCTTTCTTTAAGATGTTGGGAAGTATTTCTAACATATACATGAAAATACAGAATAATTTAATGAACAGCAATGTTCTACCATCAAGCTCTATCAAATCTTAACACTATGCCATATTTACCTCAGTTAACAAAACCCTTGAACCAAAGCAGGCTAACTGGATAAGAGAGATTTCATCACCAGCAAACATCAACATACTCACTTACTTTTCACATTTTATTTATTTCATAAATAATGCCCATGGTACCTCTAATAGCTTCAGGTATTACTGTGAGTAGGCACAAATGAAATATGGCCAGAAATGGCCACTGGCAAGCTACTAAGGTAGTTCCTCTGAAGTGAAGTGCTAATATGTGAAAGCCATGTGAATTAGATGATACCCAAGGTCCTACTTGTGGAAAAAATGCTCTGTCAAAGTACGAATTCTTAATATAAATGGTAATTCTGATTCATAGCACAGATACTATTTTCTTTAGTGTTCTAACACTCATTGCCACTTTAGCATTGGTAAATTTGAGAGTGGTGAATAAAAAAAATTTTTCCTCACATCATGTAAAATTTCTGAAGCTGAAAGCATACAATCAGTTTCTAAAGATAAGAGTTTTATTCTCCAAGTGGTAATAAATCATCTGTTAAATCTAAAAAACTGTAATGTGGATAGTACCTGCCAAAACAGACTGTGTGCATCTCCTCTCAGAAGTTCAACTGTATCCCCTGCCTGGATGTGTAACGGGGGTCCTTCATGAAGAGCGGGGGCTGGCATTCCAGTATAGTTCCTAATGGCCTGCATCTTTGGTAAACCTGAAAATAAGCAACACAACTCTTAGAATTGAGAAAATTATAAAGTGTGAAGTCCAAATGCACTTTTAAAAAAACCAAAGCTATTATTAACATTAAAGAGTTTTAAGAGCACCAAGTCCAAGGAAACATTTGAGGTAACCACAATGGAATGCTTTTCAACTTTCTCATTATTGGAGATGGTTATGGAATAAGACACATATTTATCCCCTGATTCCTTACATTCTTTTCCTCTCCCTCACCATCAATCTCTTTTTAGTTGAACAAGTATTTCTTTCAGCTGACGCCTGCTTCATAAAAAACACGTCACGTACAGTTTAATGGAAAAGAATCAATTTTTTCATCCTCTCTATCCTTTCTGCCTATTATTTTCCTCTTGGGCATTGGCTGATTTCATCACTAAGGAGGCTCACCCTTTCTGTGTACGTATCACATTGCCCAGTATAAGGCTCATATCTTAAGGTTATCTTTGTAATTCAAAAGCAAAGAGGTGATGGATGTGCCACTGCAATACTTAAGACATTTATATGGAGAAATTCTTCAGGCTCAAATTTAGGCTTGCAAAAGAGACCCAATAACAGGAACATGTCTAAGCCAATCGTATCAACAAGACTTGAAATACAGATCCAGGCCTTTTTGCTGTATTTCTTGGAATGGGCAATGAAGGCTTCAGTTCAGTCTTTCATTTTTGCGAACGGCAGCTTCAACTGCACCCGGGCCTGACTGCATCGGCCCCACTCACAAATGGACCACCTCACAGTCACCTTTTCATCTGGAGGTGGAAAAACTGCTCCTGCCTATGAGACAGATCGCTCATAAACATGGTATCTGTTACACGTTGAGGTACTTAAGTCATCGCTTATTATACTTCAAGAATTTTTATTCTAATGATTGAACACAGTGAAGCTATAATTGGCTGGAAATGTTGCACTAAATAGAGGAGGATGAATGACAGTCATTCAGTTCTAGGTGTCCAAGTTACCTTGAAAGGACCTCGATATCTAAATGAAATGCTCCAGCAAACAGTTTAACGAAGTCCTCAAAATCCGTTTTTCAATAATCATGTCAGGAGGTGAGAAAACAAGTGTGGCTATAAACTAAACAGAACTGAAAAGTTTTAGTCAACACTTTCTCAACAACCCAGTCAATCTGAAGGCAGAAGGGCTGAAATGCAACGTGCCCTTCACCCCAGTTGAATGGCTGTTAACTGCCAAGACATGTTATGAGCTGCCACATCTCCCCTTCCTTCAGTTCTTGTGCCACAGAACCCCAGAGGGATGACTTTAATCCCATATCTCTCATGGAGTATTTCTCCACCAGATGGTATAAGGTGGCGGCACCCTCACCCAAACAGCAGACTTTATTGTCTTTTCCAAAACAACACTCGAAGAGAACTCTTCTCAGACAAGTGTTTATCAGACTCAATCTTAACACACTGTAAATTCCCGGAGCATAGAAAGAGCTTATTTTACAGTTTTTATTAAGATACTGTTGTTAATATAAAATGGAACCTAAATATCCCATGCACACCAAAATGTATTTAGAAGTTCAACATATGGAAGAGGATGCCGTCTAAAGCAGAATTTTTTCAAAGGAGGATGGTTTGCATGATAGTTATCCCATGTTGAGGGGCCAGAATTGCAGTTAGCCTCAGTTTTCCTGAGCACTGCTATAGCAAGGAAAGCATTTTGTTCAGAAGGATCCCTTGATAATTTTGTTTTTACGTCAATTTTTAGATAAAGGCTGAAGGCAAGAAAGAAGAGTTTTCAAACCTGAAAGAGCTGACGTGACCTTAAATACTGGGACGAGGTGAGTAGTGGGAAGGGCCCTGGCCTTCACTGCAATTGTCTCTGTAGACAAGGCTCACAGGGTGAAAAAGAAGCAGTGCCATGTGACAGATGGTGGAAACAGTAGTTCTCTTATTGCTGATATGTCCAAGTGATTCTCAAGAAGAAATGATTGAAAATGCATAGAGTATTTAAGAAGAAAAATTAAGTTTGATGACATTTCACCAGCCAAATATAGATTAGGGATTAAAATACAGAATGCCCAGGCTACATACAAAGGCTATGAAGTGTCAGGTATAGAACAATGTTGCCTCATTTATCTTTTTTACTGGACTAGAATGCCCATAACACATGACCTACTAGAATCATGATACCGAAAACTGAAAGTAGTACATATATTAATATACTTTGGTCAAGAAATGAGACCCAAGTACTAGTCTTACGATTTACTTTGGACTAAGCAACCTTCAGAATGATGGACTTGGTTTTCATAGTCTTATTTATTCCTGATTTTTTTCATTGACTCTATCTTTTCTGCTATTACTTTCTTCTTGGTTATGAGCTTCTTTTGGAAAGTTGATTGAGTAGCACATGAGCATAGTGTGTGTTGCTGATCTCATTCCTAAAACAAAAATTGTGTGACCCTCGCCAAGAATTATGGTTGAGCCCAGGTAATAGTCAAAAGGACATTGCTACTGGCCTGAATTCAGCCATACGTGATTTGCAAAATACAATGTTTATCTGACTCATATGCTTTTTTGTGGGATGAGTTATGGACTTATAATGGAATTTATATCTTTTAGTCATTTGTTAGGATCATCTTTGGCTATTTCTTTCTTTTTTTTTTATTTTTTTTATTTTTTTAAAATTTTTTAAAATTTATTTATTTTTGGCTGTGTTGGGTCTTCGTTTCTGTGCGAGGGCTTTCTCTAGTTGCGGCAAGTGGGGGCCACTCTTCATCGCGGTGCGCGGGCCTCTCACTATCGTGGCCTCTCTTGTTGCGGAGCACAGGCTCCAGATGCGCAGGCTCAGTAATTGTGGCTCACGGGCCCAGTTGCCCCACGGCATGTGGGATCTTCCCAGACCAGGGCTCGAACCCGTGTCCCCTGCACTGGCAGGCAGACTCTCAACCACTGCGCCACCAGGGAAGCCCCGCTATTTATTTCTGATTGGTCAGCACGTCTCATTTCAGGATGACCTGTCAGGGCTACAGGGCTATCTATGGAGATGGAAAGATAAAAGGAATGAAACAAGGGCACAGGGACAGGATGAATTCTGACACTCTGCCCCTTGCTTCTGACACCTGCATATAGTAGAAGTTTTACAGTACTGGTGGGATGAATGGTTGCTTTCTAAAAGGCCCCTTTATATTCCTTCCTTTTATTAAAAAAAAAGACGCGGTGACATTGCTAAGAATATGAACATAATCACATTAACTGAGAGATAAAAATGCAATTAAAATAAGAAGAGAGGGAGTGGGTTAAACTTCATGTCAGCACTCAGCCATCAGTATAATTGTTGACACAATCTACTGCCAAAGCAGGCATTCACACCTCGTAAATGAGATCAAGAAGAGAGAAGAAATTAGATTTACAGATGTTCATATTTCAAATAGCCATTTAGTGTTGATTTAATGTAGGTTTTCTTCTCCCCTTATAAAATATCTGACAGGTTTTAACCTCTGTTTAAAAATGTCCAGGACAGAACATTTACTACACGTTCCTATGACAACTCTGTCACTGTTGCATATAGTTTATTAACAAGCTGTATCTGAAACTTACTCAAAACTCTAACTTCTCTCCGTTGACCTGCCTCCTTCCATCTGGAATTATGCTGAAGAAGGCAATTCTCCTTTTTATAGATTAGCCTTTCAAAATTTGTTCAGGCTTAAAATTCCTAGTTCCTCATTTAAAAAAAAAAAATCTTATTTTCCTTTGGTTATCCATACTTCAAGGCATTCTGAGATGCAAAACAGTATAAATCTACAAAAGCAGAACTGTAGTTTCCCTCATTGATGCTGAGCAATCAGAAATAAATAGCTAAAAGTTATTCTAAAAACTGATTAAAACATGTAAATTCCATTATATTATAAACTCATAACTCATCCCAGAAAGCTGCTTTTTTCTTCTTGGTTAGACATGGACCCAATAGTTGTTTAGTTTCTTTCTGCTCCAGAACTGAATTTATAATGGATATATTGGTATAATTACAAGGCTGCTCTTCAAAATCTGAAAAGTTATACTGCAACTACCTTCAGATATTAAATGCAAAATAATCATATGTAATGCCAACATGTACAGGTAAGCAACTGTGGAAGTTCCCAAAACTTTATATAATCAATAATCCTTATCTAAGGGAATATAGCTAAAATGGCTGAGACAAAATTAGATCTCCTGCCAAATGTTTAGTCATTTCAGCTTGTTTTATTCCCTTCAACAAATGCTCTGATGTACAGCCAACTATATCCTTAATGTATAACTTGCGGACAATTGTGCCCTTTAACTTTTGTTCACACTAGCAATTATGCTTAGTCTTGGCATCAGACAAGGTCCCCAAGTCATCCTTATGCACGAAGAATTAACAAACAGAAGGATCAACAATATTAAAATGACGGTTATACTCCAGTAATAGTCATGGGGTTCTCGTTAAATAAAACTGAAGCCAATGTAAATTATGTGGAATGCTAGCGTTTTCTAAAACAATACAAAGGTGTTTTTAAAAAGGGGATCTGAAGCAAGATTTCCTTTCAAATCTGAATTCAATACCACTAAGAGTGATATATGCCAAGAAATGATTTAAAATTTACTTTTTAAAAAGGAGTTAATTCTGGGTAGAGTTCTATTGGAAATTTGCTAGATATAAACTATTTCACTGATAATTTACACATAAACCCTCAATGAACTTAGCCTACTGTACCTGTATCAGCCACTGTGGCTTCTGAGAAGAGTGACCGTCACAATAGAGATTAGTATCTATTCAGGAGGCTGATATCACTGCCCTAATGCAATGGCTTTCCCCGGGGCAATAACTTAGAGCAGAGTGCTGTGTACTAGATAAATGAGCTGTCAGTAATGGTACTGGCCTTTCACCTCTGAGGCCTAATTTAAAATCTAAACACAGCCACATTAAAAAATAATTAGTTTTGCCAGATGTCAGAGGATGTGGTTAGTTTATCCTGGGAAACTGATCACAAGCATAACATATTCATTCATTCCTTAAATGTCTGAAGCACTCCCTAAGTGCTGGGCACGGGGGTCTGAGAACAGAGCAAGGCCAGGCTTCCTGCCCTCAAAGAGCCTATAGTGCGCTGAGTAGACAGGTGAACTAAAGACAGTAATACCATTGGGCATGGGCTCTTGTCCAGGGGGACCTTTTTCCAAATACGCCTATTAATAAAAATTTCAGGGAATTGTTTTGCTAAGTCTTCAGTAGGACCCTGAAATAATGTATCTTATCTTCTCTGTAAGTCTCCTAGGTGTGGTTTCCAAATCCTAGACAGGTGTGGGAATCACATCCTCATGGGGACATCAGCAGGCCCCATGACCAACATCCACCACTTCCAAACTTGCATTTGAGACAACTGTGCTGCCTGGCCTCTTGCCAACTAGATCCTCTTTAACATCTCAGCTCTTCCTGATGCAAGTTTACAATCTAACCAGCAGGTCTGATGATCAGGCTGAGTCGACTGAACTGCTGGCAAGTGAGGCAGACTGGGATGCTGGGCTTCCCCTGCCCATCACAGCTTCCAGGGCTCTTCCCAGCGAAGCCGTGCACCTTCCTTCACTTACTGATCTTCACGGAGGAGCACGTGGAGCCTTATAATGGAAACCATCTGTTACAACAGAAGCAGACAAGTTGGTGGAAAACAAACTGGTCTAAAGAACTAATTGTTCACACAGGGAACACTCAATGATTTTGAAGATTTTCACCCAGAGGATCCTACTTTACTTTTATAAACAATGATGAGTCAAGTGAAGGAAACAGCACCGTCACTGCTCACATAAAAACAAGCATCAGACAGAGATACTTTCCTCCAACTTTATAAACACTGCCTAGTCACTCTTTGGCACTGTCTATTGGAGTATTAATGAATCAAGGGTGAAAGATATAATAATTCCTTTTGGAAATTTTTTCTATTTATTAAAAAGATTTTATAGGCTACCAATTATAAAAGAACTATACAATTTCATGTGTTACTTTAAAATCCATGCAAATTTAACATTCTGTTCTGTTGAATAAGTATGTTTTAGTGACAAAAAAATGAGGTTTCCCTAAAATCTTAAACAAAATCAAAGCTCTCAAAGCTTGTGCCATTTGTCAGAGCCCTAGAAAACAACCACTCCTAGGGGTGGGAGGAGAGCTGTCTTAGGAGCACAGCCTGAGCTATCATCTCGGGATCTTCTTTAAAGACAGGAAGAGAACACAATTACACAACTTCAAGGTAAGAGCTCTGTCACCTAGTCCAACCACCTATGTTTCTACCTTATAAAACTCTTAGACTTGCCTCCTAGTTCAGTCCTCCAGGGTACAGGCCAGTCATTCTCTGCAACCTGCAGGGTACAAGGTTGTGGCAGAGAGAGGTCTCCTGATATCAACTGATACGTGTTTGGGGATCATCTGAATCCCTGCTGGGTATGCAGTGTTATCCTGAGGAGCAGGAAAAGAGGAGGAAGAACTCTCCTTCAGGTGGGGAAAGATTGAGAGCTCCCCAAGACTTACTAAATTCTAGGAGGAGAATAATAACTCCCACTGGTGTATTCTAAAGACAGAGGCTTGAGCTCCTCAACTTCAAAAAAAAAAAAAAATTATTCTTGACAAGCTATGGAACTCTCAGTGACTGACACGTCCCCATGCAGTTCTGTGGATCTGTGAACAAGTGGCCACATGAAGTTCTTTCTACAGTAAGTTAGTATCACTTAAACCACATCATTCTGCTATTCTGACCACACCCGAGTGGATCAGGGATGGTGATTAATCCCAAGGTTGCAATGAATAGGCTGACCATGTGAGACACGGGTGGCTGAAAAGGAGCATTGAAGGGAGACTGCCCAAAGGGGCGGCCCTCAGTGGAGGATGAGAAACAAGACAGTCCAATTTGCTCTCACAACATGAAAGCAGCAGGCAGATACAGGTCAACAGGGAACAATGGTTTCTGACTTTAGAGATGACTGGAATTACTAGTTTCCAGAACTGTTGGTCCTGAGAGATTCTTATATAGCCTGCTGTACCTTTCCCCTTCATGGAAAGTACTGAGATATGGAGTGACTATTGAGAAGATTTCCTGGGCTGTTTTCTTACCCTCTGAGCAGAAACCCGCATCTCCCAAACAACTCAGCATGTTTCTTTCTTGCAACCAAAATAAACCTTTAATAATCCAGTCTTAAAGGCTATCTAAGGAATAAGATAAAGTAAAAGTAAAAATGATTAAGGGAACTCTGCAATAACCTCGTTTCCATTCTTTGTTCTATGAGTTCATTCATTTATTCAACAAATATTTACAGATTATTCATCATGTGCAGGTACTGGCCTAGCCACTGGGATTGCAGCTGTAAATAAGAATGAGTTCATAAAGCTCATGTTTTAGTGGAGAAGACAAACATAAAAACAAATGAACAAATGCAGTAATACCAGATTGAAATTATATAAAGAAGAGTTTAGAGAAAGGTACTGGATTAGAGAGTGACGAGGGTGTATGTTTGAGCGGTGAGGACGCATTTCCTTAGAAAGTGATCAGGTGAAGTTTAAGACCTGAGGAGAAAGCAGTGCTCATTTGGGGCACAGCTGGGGGTTGGGAGGTGGAAGGTGGTAATTAAACAGGCAAGCGAGACAATAAACATGAAGACTCAGACTGCAATGACCTTGAAGTACTTGAGGGACAGAAACATGGCCAGTGACATCGCATGAAAGCAACTGATAAATTTTAAATTGATATACGCAGTCTTGAGAGTCTGGCCCATTTCATCAGTCCTTTCATACATGCATCCTGTTGAATTGTTTGAAATTTATTAAACAGGTCAAGTTCTCATTAACATGCTGCCCCTTCTTCTTGGCATATACTTGCTGTTGTCTGTACACCCAGGTTACAACGCACCCAAGGAGGGGGGGAATCTAACTCACTCCTCTCATTTTTTTAAAACTCAAATATGACTTCTGCTAAAAAACCTTCTAACATTCTCTTAAGTATGAGTTTAAGTGCCTGAAACATATGCTCCCTTAGACGCTCATGCTTCCTGCCTCAATACCACTTACCGCACCAAAATTACTTATCTAGCTAGTATCAAATGTAAATACTAGACCATAAGCATCTTCTTATGTACAGTCTTTGTAGAATTTATATATTAGACTGTGACCACCTTGGTGACAAAGATTGTGTTCTTTGTCTTGATGAATTCTTTTGGAAGAAAGAAGGAAAAAGGTAGCTATCCTCTCCCAATAACCACCCTTCCAAATACACACACACACACTGAATTACACCCAAATCAGCTCTCTAGTCAACCATTTCTTCCCATTTTTACTTCCTCCCATATTCAAAACTTATGTTTCAAATTGGCCTTTCCTCATCCACTCTTATAATCCTTGACTGTCCTGCACAAAGCCACCTGAATGACTTTTTAAAATGTAAATTATGACCTCTCTCGCCTGAGATGGTCTGCATTCTGCCTATGGAATGTATATCTCTCTAAATAACTTGCTTTCATGTAAATATATATATTTAAATAAATATAAATATATTAAAAATATATAAATATATTTTAAAAATATATATTATAAAATAGCATTCTCCTATGTAAAACCCTTCCCACTGCACTCAGAATTAAATCTGACCCTCTGGCCACAGCCCATAAAACCATATATTTTCAGGCTCCTGATAACTCTCCAATCTCATCTTGTTCCAATCTCACACTTGCTCACTGTTCCATCCTACTGAGCTTTTTATACTTGCTTAAACACGCTGAGCAAGTGGGTCCAGCCAAGACAGTCTACATTATGAACCCTGACTTGTAATTCTATACTTATTCATTTACTTGTTACCTGCCTCCTCTCCTTTCATTTTCTATATATTTGTACTGCCTGTTTGTATGATAAACATTTATTATTTTCATAATCAAATTTGGTTTTTATTAAACAAACTACAACTTCATCTTTAGTTTTGACTTGCTTGTAAACTGTATTTACTTGTGCTTTTATCTATAACTATCAGTATGCTACCTGTAACTGAAATTTTGCAGGAAATAAAATTATTTTTAAGGTACAAAATTGCTAATATATTTCTTAAAAACCATTAATAATGACTCTCTTAATAATTTATAGTCATCCTGAATATCTTTAAATTAGGTGACTTGCATCATTTATGGGGAAAAATACTTTTTTATTCCTATACAATCAATTGCTCATCAGCGTAAAAATAACACAAGCTCTAACATAAAAAGTAGCATATACTTTCTCGAACAGTCTGCCCTAGCTTCTTCCTTCTACTCCCCGGCTCTTCTCTATTATTCTCTTTTCTCTTGACCTCCCTACTTCCTGCGATCCCTTGCTTGAGTAGCAGAGAGCATGTTCAGTTGCATGCCCAAAACATTCAGATGTGCACAGACAGGGTTTATTGATTTGTAAGTTAAAATGAAGAGCATGGGAAGTTGGTATTCCTGACTGGAAGTTTCAGAGAAAGCAAATGACTCTGGACAATCCTTTTGATGTGCTGATTATCTTTTTCAGAGGTCAGGGAACCCTTAGGTCAGAGACCAAAAATCAACATAGCTACATAAAAATGCACAAAAACTGAACAGTCTCTTTACCCTTCTTATGAACATTCTTCTATAATAAACTTCAGAAATAGGAAAAAGGAAGATTAGAAGAGCCATCTCCTCTTTCTAAAATGGCACAACACTGAAATTATTGACTTGGAAGAACTTCCAATCTGCTAAGTCTTTATAAACTGTTATGAGCCCATTTTCAAACTCTGAGAATCCATAGTCATCACAGTATCTGACAGGGAACTCTGAGGTTTAGTCTCTCCCCTGTTGTTTACCTTGATTTTTTTTTATCCTTTTTAATCTTTTCCTGAAATGAAAAGTAATTCAGTTCAGATAGCACCATTTAGTTACAATCTTATGAATTCAGATGTGAACTGAGTATAAATTTACCTGTTTGAAATCAAGTGAATGTATAACTATTACTCAAAGCCAGCAATGTTTCATAGGAGCAGGCTAGATACGTATCTTCATTTTAATGTGGTAAAACTGTCTTTGTTCACATTCCCTTTGCCTGGGGCTACAGATCAACAACCACCATATCTACATAAGAATGTACGTAAAATGAAAACATTGTCCCCTTCTCGGGAACATTCCTTCTTAACACTATCTATAAAAAGGAGAGGGAAAGATAACAGAAACCACACTGTTGTGTATTGAGTGTTGTTGTATATTGAGTTGTGTATTCTTTTGAAATAACACTGTTCTAGCAATGGAAACACTGCACACTAGCATGGAATGTGATTTGATCAAAGACGCTTCTTAGGATAATTTAGTCAAACATTTTTATTTACATATAAAACAACTCAAGTCCAGTTGCTTATAGCCTGCTAAAAGCAAAAAATGGTGTCCTTTCCAACAACAATCTGTCACCCAGTGAAGGTGACTAGAAAAAACAAGGGAAGATTATGAAAAGGTCATATATGATTGTTTCAGATTTAGGTACTTAATAAATCACTACCTTTCCCCTAGAAAGGGAAAAGAATCAGATTCAAAATGTTCCAATGGGAATGATAGTTTTTATATGCAACAGAAGACCCTTCAAACTATTATAGGAAGTTCAGAAATTGCATTTCAAAATCTCTATAGTCCAGAGGTTATCATACTCAGAGTATATATTCCGTCTCCTTCCTATAAATTGACTAGGAATACTAAAAAGTTAAGGTATTAGCCTATAAGCTTTTGTCCTCTATAGTTTTTCAATTGAAAATATTTCAAATATACATAGAATATTGACTTTAGAAATAGTACTGGAGTATTTTTCGGCCCTTCAAAATCTTAATTTTTTTCTCCCTCTCCTATCAACTCGAAACTATTACTTCTCTACCTAGTCTTTTTTTTTTTTCTGTTCTTACTTTCCTTAAGGTTAGCCATATTCTGTCCCCAAATTTTTACCTTACTATCTTTTTTTTCCTACATAAAGAGCTTCTTTCATCAACCTTAAATACCAAAATTATGTTACAGTTTCAACTTGTTCAAATTTAGCATAATAGGCTATTTAAATGGTTAGACACCATTGCTTCTAATCATCTAAAAATGGTAAAAATTAAATGAAACCTATATCCTAAGGGTATAATAAAAATATAAAAGTAATAATTATTAAAATGTAAACTGTGGACTACAAAGAAAAATATAAATGTTAAAAATAATAAGAAATTGTGCCAAAAAGTTGTGAATCATCTAGAAGGCAGTTACACAGCTAAAAGCAGGACTGTGCAAAGAAAAGACATACTGAGATAGAGTGTTTCATTCTGCCTCACTTCTCAAAGACCAGAGACATTGAATACAAAGTTCACATGCAATTACAGTTTATAAAAACGCCTGAATCTAACGTATACTAATATGGCACATAACTCTAAAACCAAACCACTGACTTCTCATTAACTTATACATCATGAAAAAAATGGCTGTTCTAAAGATGACCTTCTCCTGAGTTCTTGGACAAAGTCTGATCATTTCACTTAGGTGTTTCTTGCTTCTCAATTAAGACAAACTCCTGCAGAACAATGAACAAAACTTCTCTTTCCTTGCCAATATCCCAGTGTTCATCCCATCACAGAAGTGTGATATACACTGGGTTGAGCCATAGGAATTGGCTGCTGTTGACTGTTTTTGAAGTACAAAAAAAGGCAGTTTCCTATGGCTTAACCTAAAATTCTTTCAGTGCACATGTATTGAGTACCTAATATTAATGAAATCGCAGCATAAAGGCCTGCTTAAGCTCAAATATGACAAAAAGCAGGCAAAATTCTGTGTAGAAAAGAACACTCCATGTAAATCTGTACTTGGGCATTGGCTCTGTGGAGCAGCATTAATTAGTAACTCTGTTCAATAAATTCAATAAACATTTGTTGAGGCCATTGTTCCCATCTACCTTGGAGCCATAACTCTTTTGAAAAACCTAGTTACAGAATTTTTTTTCAGGTTTCAACAGTAAGGATATCCTATTTTGCCCTTTGAAGCTAGGGAATGTATTTGGTGACAGCAGAGTCCCTATTTTTTTTTTTTCCTGTAAAAATTTTTTCCCTCTATAGAGAAAATTTGTTTTTTTTATTTATTACAAAATCACAAAATAATTATTTCTGTCTTTAGAGCAGAGACTGCTTAAATCATTTATCTTTGTTTTATTAACTCCAAGCACAGTGCTTGGCATGAAGTAAAAACTTGGTAATGAGTGATTAAACTTAATTTTAAAACAAACATACATGGCAAAACCAAATTAATATTTCTTCTTCCTGTTATCTTCAAGGATTTAGTAATTTATGATACTTGTTCTTAAAACACTCTGATTTAACCACTAAGAAATAGAAATTGTGACAGTAATTTCTGCATTTTAGTTATCAAGTTTAATTAAACATCCAAGAGGGTATGGTAGACACAAAGTTAAAAAAAAATCCAGAGTGCCCACCTGAGTAACTGAGGCAGTACATTCTTTCTCAAATTCTAAGATTTCTCTAGGGACTATTTCATCAAACAGATAAACTCATAAGCTACTTCTCCAGTATACCAGGTATACCAAGCTTTCCACTGTCTTCCAAATTGTTTCCCCTTTTTCTGCCTCCTAAATAGAAAGATCCTTATAGAATATATCTCTGTTTTTGTCAAATTTCACCAAAACCAAATAAAATGATTTCGCACAAAACTGAGCAGTTTGGGCTTCCCTGGTGGCGCAGTGGTTGAGAGTCTGCCTGCCAATGCAGGGGACACGGGTTCAAGCCCTGGTCTGGGAAGATCCCACATGCCGCAGAGCAACTAGGCCCGTGAGCCACAATTACTGAGCCTGCGTGTCTGGAGCCTGTGCTCCGCCACAAGAGAGGCCGTGATAGTGAGAGGCCCGTGCACCGCGATGAAGAGTGGTCCCCGCTTGCCGCAACTAGAGAAAGCCCTCACACAGAAACGAAGACCCAGCACAGCCATAAATAAATAAATAAAAACAAATAATTAAAAAAAAAAAAAACTGAGACGTTTAAAAATGCTTTGAAAAGTTACAAGTACTTTCCCACATATATAATACTTTGGAATCTACAGATATTTAAAACATATTCATTGACAAGTTCGGTAGATTCCCTGACTCTTGGGTGTCTAATTCAGTCGTGAATGTGAGAGGCATTAGAGATGCAATAATGAGTAGGAGATAAAGTCCCTTTCCTTAAGGAGCTTGACATCTTGTAGGGGTAGGGAGGAACACACACACTCCTACACAGAGTGACACTGCTGTGATTGTGACCGACGTGTTGCTATGGAAATGCTCAGCAGAAGCACCTAAATCAGGGAGCTTAGAAGACTTTCGGGGGGAGTAGACTCTAAGCGGAAACTAAAGTGTAGATGGGCATCAGCCAGACATAGGAGGAGAGTGTATACATTGCATCCCACTTAAAGAGGCACAAATCTTTGTGCTTGTATGACTTCGTTCAGCAGGACTCTGCAATTCAGCTGCATGAGCAAAGACAGGCTGATTCAGAAAACGGCACAAAAGGGTTCAAACGTTGGACCACAGAAACTAAGCTGATCAGGCAAGGCAGCAAACACAGGAGGGGCTGATGAGCAGAAAGGCAGCCGAGGGGCCAAGGACTGAGGTGAGAAAATGAGATATTTGAATTTAAGGTTTTAGAAATGGAACAACTCTGGGTGATGACAAGGCCCCAGGTGAGGCTGACATGGAGAAGGGCAGAGGTGACTCAACATGAAAATGTCAGTGTCAGGTGAAATGAGGCTCAGGTTTTGATGAGTCATCTACAATGTGAAGTCATGCAGGTTGAAGGCAATATACTCTTTTTGTGTGAGATAAAATCACGGAGAGGATCCCATAGGAGAGGGCAGTAAGTGTAATGGTCATAAACACGGGTTTTGTATCAAATAGGTCTAAGGTTGAATGCCATAAACACTTCATTACCATGTCTGGAAAATGGGTATATTGATACCACTAATGATTATGTGAAATAATTAGCATTTAGCACACTGCCTGCCATGTGGTATGAGTCAAGAGATGTTTGACCCCTAACTAGTTCTATGTAATCATTCTTCTGTAGTAAGTTATTTTCATTAACCTACTTTACCTAAGTAACTTAGAGCCAATATTCCTATGCCTCAAAATGTTACAAAAACAAGAAACATTTATATGTGATAATAATATCAAGCAATCTTCATGCAAAATTCTTTTAATTTCAATGTAATTACTAAAAAGTATAGTAATTAAAATTTTGTGGTATTAGTGTAAGGATAGAGAAATAGACCAATGGAACAGAGTAAAGAGCCTAGAAACACGTCATCTATTTATCCAGATGACATAAAGATGAAGTGTGAAAAGCAAAACTGTAAAGCTTTTAGAAAACAAGATATTAAACCATCTTTATGATATTAGGTAGAGAAGGTTTTCTTATGCAAGACATGGAAAGAACATAATGAAAGATCACTAAATTTGTTTCCATTAAAATTTAAAACTGAAAAAGAGACCACTAAAACAGCAGATGCATACAATTAAGATAAGCAAAGGATTAGTACCCCCAATATATAAAGAACTGCTAAAAATCAGAAGAAAAAATATAAACAGCCCAACCAAAAAATATGAAAAGAATATGAATAGGTAATTCACAGATAGGAGAAACTGAATGAATCTTAAACATGTGAAAAGATGCTCATTGTCAGGTTCAGGTATTTATTTCGGTGGGGGGGCAAAAGTTAAAGCAATGAAATAGCAATCTAGACTCTTTGTATTGGTAAAATCTTACAAATCAATAGCACAAAGCATTGTTGAAGATTTAAGGGAACAGGAACATTTTGAACAGGATCTAACAAATAGCAAAATGTTAATATCTATTTACTCTTAGTAGTAAGTATATCTACATCTATCATATTATTTTTGGTATGTTTGAAACGTTTCACAAATGTATTTTTAAATTTTATTTAAAGTTCTTTGATCTAATAAAATATTACCTTTTTTTAAAATTAATTAATTTATTTATTTATTTTTGGCTGTGTTGGGTCTTCGTTTCTGTGCGAGGGCTTTCTCTAGTTGCAGCGAGCAGGGGCCACTCTTCATCGCCGTGCGCGGGCCTCTCACCGTCGCGGCCTCTCATTGCGGAGCACAGGCTCCAGATGCGCAGGCTCAGTAGTTGTGGCTCACGGGCCCAGTTGCTCCACGGCATGTGGGATCTTCCCAGACCAGGGCTTGAACCCGTGTCCCCTGCATTGGCAGGCAGATTCTCAACCACTGCGCCACCAGGGAAGCCCCTACCTTTTTAAAAAAATTAATTAATTTAATTTTGGCTGTGTTGGGTCTTCGTTGCTGCGCGCGGGCTTTCTCTAGTTGTGAGCGGGGGCTACCCTTCGTTGCGGTGCGCGGGCTTCTCATTGTGGTGGCTTCTCTTGTTGCAGAGCACGGGCTCTAGGTGTGCAGGCTTCAGTCGTTGTGGCACGCAGGCTCAGTAGTTGTGGCTCGCAGGCTCAGTAGTTGTGGCACACGGGCTTAGTTGCTCCATGGCATGTGGGATCTTCCTGGACCAGAGCTTGAACCTGCATCCCTGCATTGGCAGGTGGATTCCCAGCCACTGTGCCACCAGGGAAACCCTAAAATACTACTTTGAAGAGTTTTAAGTGACCTTAAAAGTAGTTTATCCTGTATTTATCATGAATGCTATAAGAAACACAGAAAAAAACTGTAGTTTCAGTGAATGTAAACTAGCAAACACAACTTGCTATGCACTGTAATAGTGCTGTTGCTACTTTGGACTTTATTTAAATCTTTACCATTTGAATATGTCTGAACTTGTTGAATACGATGCTATGAATGACAGTAGAAAGTACTAAACTGTTAAAAAATGGGAGGTCCTATTTTACAGAAATTATCCAAGCTCCTGGCTCCAGCTGCAGCGCCTTTTCTCCTCTGTATACACTCTGACTGCCTGTGACAATCTTTCAGTAACACTCTCAACAAGGGTCCCCAGAGAGTGGAAGCTGAGTAAATGTTACTCTGACATACAAGCCTAACCTCCAGCTTCAGCATAACCTATCACACATATTTCAAGGAAGACAATCATTTCTATTTCTTGAATAATTAATGTAAGACTTCAGTTTACGAAACAAAACAATCTAACAAAGGTCAGGTCAATATGGTAGAAAGGTGACATTTATGAGCAAATTCACATCTATAAAGCCACAGCCTAAAAATAAGAATTTTTTTTTTAAGCAGAATTTCAAATTTCATAGCCTATGCTCTCTTTATTTTCCCTTTCTGGCTATCTCAGGTAGTAATGAGTGTTATAGAAGAGGGCGGCTAAGAAAGAATTGTCATACACAGGACTTAATCTCTCTCTACATTTTGTCCTCAGACTGGCCTCTGGGCATATATTGTCTTCGACACCACAGTGGTTCATATAACCTTGAACACATTACTTTTGATCTCACCATGACCCTGCTCCAGAGGTCAACTGCAGTTCCACACAGCTACAAGAGGCAGGGCAAAACACACAATTCAATGTAAAGACTGCAACCAAGCGTTTCCTGGGATTCACAGAACACATCTTACGATGAAAGGTCTATTAACTGTAAACATGAAAACAGAGCTAAAAATTAAGACGGCATTTTCATACTTGCTATTCAGTGATATTTGCAGATGTTTCACAAGAACTATTGAAAATGTATGTCCAGCAGCTTAAATACTGAATCACTTTATTAGTAGAATCACACAAGAGAAATTGCCAACTGATTGCTATTAGTACAGCTACACAGGAGAAACATAACTAGAAAATCTATAGTTTGGGTCCTAGTTTTTATTTTGGCATAGAATTTATATGAGCACACAAGCATTTCATTAAATGTCATTTTCCCTCAATTCTCCTACTGGGCACAATACTTCAATATGTCTTTTTAGTGGAAAAACACTCCTGTTCAAATAAATGACCTCGATAAAGTTACTAACATATAAATATAGAACATAGCATTATAAACATACAGCTACAGAATAAAAGGTTTGTTACTTAAAAGCTATACATAGAAAATACGAGTGGGAATTAGATAAATTCATCAAAGAAATTCACTTGTATAAATAAATAAATGGCTAACAGATGCTCCTGTCAAAATGAAGAACCACTTACACTTCTAAGCATCCTATAGACTACAGCACTTTACAATATCCATAAGGAAAATGTTGCGGAAGTTTCTTCTTTAAGTACTCTGGAGTACTGACTACGCGATTGCTCTTTTATGAGGATGCACTTATATTTTTATGTAAATATAACTACATATAAGTACCAAATACAAAAAATATTTTCTATTTTTATATAACATTCTTGGCATCTATAGAAATGTATCCCAAATTAATCTTCATTTTTTTTAGGAAATACTTACTAAGCAGCTACTACATATCACCTACTATGTGAGGTCTTAGGGATACCTGATTACCTGTTCTTTGTTTTCTGCTGAAGGTTTCTTTTCATACATGAGTTTAAATATACAACTAGTTTTCTGTAAAATCTACTGAGTAGGTAATGAAGCCTCTAAAAAAAGTGGTGAGGGCTAAACCAGACCTTTCCTATGGCCCATCTTCACAAGCTTAACTGACAAACAGAACAAATTTAAAAGGGCAAACATTTATACTTTTCTTTCCCCTACCTCTATACAAAGGAAAGCTTCTAAAATGCCATCATGTACAAGGGAAAGCTCTTCTACAACTGAAATTAAAATTCTTTGGCATCTGAAAAGTATTCCCACAGATAACCGGATTCATCTTTAATTTACTCACTTCTTTCCCCACTGCATGTTTTATCTTCCAGAGTTTATTCTCTCTTTAATTTCAGGCTATAGCATGTTGAAAACTCTGCAGTGCTTAGAGAGGGGGGATTCCTTTCCTTGAAGACCTCTTTCATGTAGCTATTATTCTTTGAATAACAGCATTGACAGTGAACCCCACTTTCAAGGTGCTAAACTTGAAGATTTCTTTTTGCTGGGCTGTTGTATAATTGTTATTTTCATGTTAATTATCTCCAGTGAGTGGGAAGGCATGTTGAGGTTTAGCTCCCTTGGCTTTGAAACAAGGTAAGTAGAAAAGAAACTAATGCATGTGCCAGCTTTTCTAGACATCCGTCTATCTCTTCACAGAAAGACAGAAATACACATCAGGCCACCACAGTGACCGTGGCTTTACGGCTTCCCTCTCTAACACATGGCGACTCTCACTTATATCCATTTACCCCTTTATGAAACACAGCATTCACTATGGCTGCAAAGTGATGGAGACCTTAGGAGGTAATTTATTTGTTGATACTTTGGCTTTCAGTTTCTGTTTATCTTTTCCTAAGGCATCCATTTATCCTTGTATTTATTAATTAAAAAAAAAAACAACTTCCTAATGCTCTCTTTATGCTTAGAATGGGAGTAATAAATAAGACAGGCGTGTCCTTCCCCTATAAAACTTGGAATCTAACAAAGAAAAAGAAAATTATACAATTATTATAAAACATTTTGAGTTTCATGGTGGAAAAATTGCAAATGTTGTGGAAAAGGCAAGAGGGCATAATCTCATCAGGGTTCAGGTCAGGAACCTACGATGGGGAAAAAGCCCCATTACTATGAGAGCTTGTCAGCATGACTGTAGTTTATGTAATGTGATGCAGATGAAATGTTTTTCTATAAGAAATGGGACTTTAAAAAGTGCTCTTATTAAAATTATAAAAATTTATGGAATCTTAAATAACAATTTAAAGTTCATTTCTAAAACATAATTAGGATTATCTTTCAAACATTCATTCCAGTGCAGTTTATGATATGAAAGAACTGGAAACAATCTAAATGAATAGCAATAGGGAATTGGTTAAATTAAATTTAGGGTACATCCTTATAATTGAATAGCAAGCTTAAATTTTAAAATAATGTTACAGAAGACTGCCTAATGATATTGAATCATGTTCAAATAGGTTGTGGGGAAAAAAAAAATAGGTTGCAAAACAGCAGTGTCATAGTAGACCTCATTTCTTTGACAAAAAAAAAAAAACAGTATAGAGAAGCACAGGAAAAAGTTAGCGAAGACACTTAGCACAATGTCAATAGTACGTACATTAGGATTACAAAATTTTGAGAACTTGTTGCTTATCTAAGTTTTCTACAGTTAACATCTGTTTCTTTTATAAAATTTTTAAAAACTTGCTGTTGTTAACAAAATCCTTCCAGGACACCTTGGATGCCTGCGAAGTAAAGGCCAAAACTCTTTGTACTGACCATAAACCCAGGCCCAGCCCAGCTCTTTCCCACTCCACCATCCCAATCGCCAGCCTCCAGGGCCGCCTCTAGTCAATACCGCAGCCCTATGTGACTCACGGTAAGCACACTCTCAGGGCGGGCTTGGCAGGCAGATGGCACATTCGTACATAGAAACAGCTCTCCTGAGATGCTCTGGGAAGGCACTTTCCCGTGCCAGGACCTGCAAGGCCCTGAGGAACGCAGGTTGGAGCTCCGTTCACTAGGCGCCTACGTGAAATGCACCCAGGCCGCACCACCCTTGCCATTCCCCGTGATGCACCCAAAGCGCACACGACCTTCTTCTGCCAAGTGGTCCAGGCACTGTCACAATGCAGAGCCCTGCTAATAGTTCTGTGATCACTGCAGTCCCCTTGCACGCCGACTCTGGGACGCCTTCTGAGCCCTCCCAGGCAGATAGATGCTCCCCTCTGTTCCACTGTGTTTCCACAACCTTTTGCATCACTGTGACAGAAATGACTGCAGCGAGCATAAACTGCATGTTAGTATTTTGTTCCTCCCCAGTGGAATATAAACTTCACAAGGTCAGGGACCATGAATTACTCAACTGTCTAACCTTACTTAGTATGGTGGTTGGTAGCCCACAGTCTCTCAACAAACATCCATTGAATAAATAAAAGGCTGTGTGAATGTTCATCATTAAAGAAAAAATTTGTAAGAATAATTTTAATAAAATTTTACAATGTATTTCTTGACTAATTCTGCTTGTACAAATAAAACAGCAACATAGGACCATTATATATGTTCCATATGTGTTGCCAAATTCTCTATTTCAACCGAGTCATGACTTAAGACTCTGAGGACTTAGAACAAAGATCATGAACCTGGAGCTCTATCTATACCTAACATACTCTGGGACTCAGCATTACCCGGTTTCTCCAAATGGATCTGCCAAGAAAAATAAAACTGGCACCCTAGATTGGTTGGGAGAAGTATTTTTCTCTCCTAAATGAAAAATAATTGCTTAGATTTTCCAGTCATTATGTGTCTGTAAGCAAATAATTAAATAGCTCTGAGAGCAAATGAAATTATCACTCATAATGTGACTAACTGCTTACATGGTATAGACCTGAAATTTTAAAACCAGAGTACTGTGTCTAAAGTGACTGTGTCATTTAAAAAAAAAAAAAAAAAGAGAGTTGCTTTTTTTTTCAACATTGAATCCACTTTGCAAAATGACACTGTCAACAAATTTATATGCCCATACCATCATCAATACAGATGCATCCAGGCCCCTTTCTCCAATTAAAATTATATTTAAAAATATGACAGTGTTTTAAAAAAAGGTTACAATGAAGGCTGAAACATTGGAGAAGCTCAAAAAACATGTACAGAAGAATACCTTCTCAATTTTTACTTGGCTCAATTTGGATTTTTCCTTAAAGAATTTCTATAGGGGGAAAAAAAGCATCTGCCTGATGTAGGGATGATAAGGTCACTTGGGGCATAAGTTATCTCAAGACACACACAGAGCATTTCCAGAGCCCAAACGCTGCTGCTCCTCAGTGATCAATGCTGTGGATGGAGGTCCACTAGTTATCTCTCCTACTTTATTAAAAGCACTGAGAGTTGAATGGATTTTATTCAAGGACACTGGTCTTCAAGTTTCTTACATCCCCAATCCAGCCAGACTGACAGATTATATGACAAGGTTTTAGCAAGAGCATTTACTAACCAAATGAAAACTCTGCAATACACTCTGCTTTAGAGAAAAATGCTAACAGAAGCATATTCTCTGTGTGCCTAATGGGTAGAAAAAGACATACTAGTCATATGAGTAATGGGCAAGGAAATGAAGCTAAAAGTTTCTAACTCTATCCAACCACTGTTTGAAATACTGGCAGTTAAAAAACACTTGGAGAATGGGACGAATGTCACATCAGAAAGCAGGAATTCCCAAACACAGAATGAATTGCCCACTATTCACAGCAATGTCCTGCACATCTGCTTCTATCTGCGGAGGCTGGTTTGTCCTCCTGAAGCTTCCCTGGGTTTTTCATTGTTCTTTATAAACCTAATCAGATTTTAAATATGCCTAGGAATTTCTGTTTTAATGAGAGCTGTGGTAACTGCTGTATAAACCAGGGAATGCATTTATAATCAGGACGCGTTACTGCAGCTCAGCCAGTTAGGAGTCATTGGAAGCCTCTGGGGAGGTGGTAATTACCTAATGCAAAGTTCATCAATGACTTTAAAATATACTTTCCATTTGTGAATATTCAAATGGCATTTTAACATATGAACTTTTATACTGTTGAATAGTCTTGTGTGAATTGGAGTTATAAAGAAATTTTATAATTAAAAAAAAAAAGGGTTGAGAAATGCATTGTCCTAAATCAAGTATTTCTAGGAGAAAAAAAAATTCCTCCTAACAAAATAAATATACATAATATTCCATTAGGGTTTTGAAAATATCCCTGGGTCTTCTGTAACCTCTACAGGTTAAGCTTAAACTTCCTCTAGATTTTTGAACTTTAGGTACATTTGGATTGAAAAATAAACATAGTGAAAAAAAACACGATTGTCTAAATTCCACTTTCACCAAACTTACTAAACTTAGAAGAATGTGAGAGGCAAAATTACATGCAACTTGATTCAAGATAATTGCCAATAAAGTGGTCAGAGTTTCCAAAAAATGCCAATTTGCAAAATGAAGAGTTTACTAGTATTTTATCTCTGCTGAAAAATTGGATTGTCTTTTGTGTACCAGCAAATTCCCTACTATAATTCCAGCAAATAATGTTACAGTGATATTCTATCACAGCTATTATAGATCCTAAATGCAACTCCTATTGTTTCAATTTGGCTCTAGTGGTTGATATTAGAAACAAACGATTTCACTTGAAGATTCTTGTAAAACTTATCAAAATATCACTTTACACACATGCCTGTGTTCTATATTGCTATGGGTTTAGAATCTTTTATTCGTTGTTCTTGTGGTCTGAAAAAAAATTAACAAAGCTAGTGCAGACTCACTAATATTCAATATTTTTATTGTTTATATACACTAATCTGAAAAGTAAGCACTTAATAAAAATAGGGCTGCTGGCCTCAATAACAAACCATTTTCTTAATTTCCAAAGTGTATATTAAAAAAAGAAGCATACAGCAGTTTGCCAAAGAGGTTAGAGAATCAGCACACCAGAAATCAGTGTTCCCTTGCATGAAGTTGAGCACACAATTCAGTTCAACACAGTTTTACTGAGCATCAACTATGTTCCAGATACTATGGGTATAAGTATGAAAAAGATGAAGTTCTAGCTATTAATTAAGGAGCTTATGAAAATTTTAGAAAATAGACATGTACCCAGATAATTTCCAAAAACTTAAAAAATACTATGGCGGGGTTGTCATGGGAGAGGAGCCCATATAGCACACCAGCTGTGAGATACTGCAAGATGAGTTTCTTGGACTGAGTTTAGATGGATAAATGATAGATGAGTAAGATGAATAGATGAATAAGAGTTAACCAGATGGAGAAGGGGGGTAAGGTTATTTTGGCCAGAAGCAAGAGCGGGAGCCCAGGTACAGAGGCAAGAAAGAAATCTGTGCATGTAGAAAATGACCACATACATCTCTGCTCTTGCTGAAGAGGACTAGGAATGAGTTCAGTAGGAAGTAGATCTTGGGAGTCTTATACACTTAATATCTTGTAGACTGGTTCTGAGGATGAGCTGAACAGCTGAAGCCGGGCGGGGGGCATGTTCTCCTCTAGGTTAATCATTTTTCTGATAGTATGGAGGAGGGAATAAGGGAAGTTAGGATTAGAAGCAAGAGGAGAAGCTAAGAGACTATTACAATAGTCAATACATTGAATAATTATTTACTGTATACCTGTGCGGGGTGTGTATGGGAAAGGTTGCAGGAAAGTAGAGGGGGCTGGGATGGTACACACCAGGCCACATAATAAGCGGGGGGGGTGGGGGTGGGCATTGTCTAAGGAGAATTTTAAAACAATAATCAAACTGACTAAAAGTCAGTTTGATTTTTCTTTTTTTAATCACCATGGGCCAGTAATTCTAAGTGATGTCAGTGATAAACTATTCCTCCTGCCACTGGGTGGACCATTCCCACAGCACCAGCCTCCTTGGTTCATCACAGCTAAACACTTCTGTGCAAGGGGTCCTGCACTAAGACTCTCTGGGAGCTGGAAAGATAAAGACCAGGTGCTTGCCCTGAAAGGAGCTATCACCTTAGCAGGGGAGATAAGGCACACACCCCGATAACCATAACTCACAAAGAGACTTTCTACAAATCTGCCCTTCTCCAGTCAGACCGCAGGATCCACGGTGGGAGCCAAACCAGTCTTCCATCCCCTGCTTGCACATGGCCGTCTCTGCTGAGGGCAGAGCCCGTGTCTTTCAGGTCACCTCTGGGACCCCCGTGTTCTGACCTGATCCAGAAGGAGGGTGTGGTCCTTCTATATCCGGTCCTGCTGTGCACCTGCCGTGTTCCTCCCTTCCGAAAAGTCACAGAGCCAGAAGGCACAGAAGCTTTCGTTGTTACTGCTTTGTACCCACACTAGCGATGCATAAATAAGGAAACAAAAGGCAGTGGATATTATCTCCGAATGCACTGTTCAAGGGAGGTGGTGGTAACTGAGAGGAGAAGACAGCACATTGCAAAATCAAAGCGGAAGAGGGAGGAGTGTCTTTGGACGAAGCTGTTGAGGTCTCTGTGTTCATAAGCAGCACCGAGTGCCCCACAGAGGACAGGCTTTTATGCCAGTGTTTCTCCCCCCACCTTCCTCTGTAAATATCTTAGGATACTAAGACCAGAACAGGCATTAGAAATCACCAAATTCAACCCAGCAATTTTCAGGTGTAAAATAAAGCCCAGAAAATTTAACTGACTTGCCAAAGCCACACAGCTGGCTAATGGCCCTCAGGAATAACTAAGAAAGTGCTTACTCTCGAGGGGGAAAGAAAAAAAAACCACGGGTTAATGTCTGATTTCTTAAAAGCACAGGCCCTTGGAGAATAAAAAGTGACCTGAAGCAAGGCAGTGTCTACAGTTTGGGAAGGGGTGTGTGGGTCTCTAGGACTGCAATGTCAACCGCCCCCTCCAAGCAAGGGGGTGAAACTCTTGCTGCCTGGACACATGCCACTCTTCCAAGAGCAGCACAGTAGATCACCATGGCTCCCAACTTGCCACTCAGTCTCTTGTACTCCTGTAGCAAGATCATTTACTGAGATCTGAATTTGTATGTGTTCTCCCAGTATTTTCCCTTTCTCCCTCTTATAATCAGGTAGCTCAGGTCTTTGTTTTCTTGCCTTAGTGAACACTGCAGGGTAGAGAGCAAAGGCTTTCAGAAATCACTGATTCTCCCAGCCCTTTGTAAAACCTGAGTTACTGAAGAGATGACGCTAGGTGTGTCCCAGAGGGGAGAGGAAAGAAGGGTCAGCCTTTGAGAAAACCAACAGAGGAAGGAGGAGGTTCCCCAGAGGGAAAGGGGACAGAGGTGTGGGGACTCCAGGGCACCCAGGAACTGCTTACTGCTCTGGGGCTTCTCTAGGGAGAAAGCAAGACTTTGGAGCTGCATGGACACCTAGGAAGGTTGGCCCTAAGCCTCAGACAGGAATAGACAGGAATAGACAGTCTGATCAGGAATAGACAGTCTTCAAAGGTCAAGGAGAGGTTTAAGGCCATGGAATTAAGCTGATTAAGCTGATTTTAAGAAAAAAAAATTTTTAATGGTGTCATCTCTTGCACTCTTAAGTTTATGGACTGAAATTTCCACCAGCTGCCTTCTGAAGTGTGTGTCAGTCTGGAGACATAGTAGAGGGCTCAACATCCTCTGAGACAGTCAAGCTGTGCCTGGCTTCTCATCCTGAAAATGTTACACTACCTGCCTGGCACTGTCAGCTCTCTTTAAATATTAATCTACAGCCTTTTAAATATTATAATTATCTCTACATATGACACACTTCTACCATTATCTCCTGATAACTGAAAATCTTTTACTTTTAAAAATAATACTAGCTAACACTTACATAGGACTTACCATGTGTTAGGCCTTAAGAGCTTAATACATATTAACTCATGTAAGCCTCATGATAATCCTATGAAGTGAGTCTTATTATGATTCTCATTTTAAAGAAGAGGAAGTTAGGGCACAGAGGGGGTAAGAAACTTGAACAAGGTCACAGAGCTGGCAAATAGTGGATACTGTGTTGAAATACAGGCAGCCTAGCTTTGGAATCCACGTACTATTAATTTGCCGCAAAACATTATAAGCCAGACATGTGGGAGCTAGCAGCTTGTTCTGCTGCCTCTGCTCTAATGGGACTGGTTTCTTAAAAGCAGAACAAACAAGACCACAGCATCGCCACCGGCCTCAGGAGTCTGAAGCCTGGGCCCTACCTCTACAGGTCTCAGCTCGCCTTCCACACCTGCCCAGATCCGGATCCTGAAGACGGTGGTGATGACAACAGTAATGATTTATTCAGTGCACACAAAGAGCCAGATGCTGGGCTAATGCTCTACAGATCCCTCCTCTCAGTTAATCCACATACAGCAATTATGGAAGGCGGATACCAGTATTACTCCTACTCGACAGAGGACAGAATAAGGCAAAAGAGGTTGAGCGGCTTCCCAAAGGTGCACCGCTAAGTGTCAGAGCTAAGCCCTGAGCCAGGCAATGCCAACGACAAAGTCTAATTTCTTAACCGCTTATACTGTCTGGCCTCCTACACAATGCACTTAAGAGCGTGCCTGTGATGGAGCAACAATGCGGGAAATATAATCCAACAAGGTCTCCGTACTTGCCTGGGAAATTAGATGTAATTTATACGTAAAATAGTATAAACAGATTTATTATAAGGAATATTACCATAATTAAAGAGTGAGACCCTTGACTGTTGACAGTTTATGTTAGGATTACACACACACAGACATGACCAACAATAAAGCATGGAAAAACATAACCAACCTCTATAAATTATTTAAAATAACCCAAATCATGCCCAAATCCTGTTTCCTACACAAAAACTAATGAAGATATTAAGGAAAAAGACAGTATGTATAGAGAATAAACAGAAGCAGCATTTGTTACATTTGTTTGGGGTCATTTCCTGATATTTTGCTATGATTTTATTATCTAATCCTATTAAAATCAAAGCAAAGACACACTAATGAAAGCTCTAGAATGCTGTAGGGAATGAGCTTCCTTTCCTGGCTGGAAATGTAGTGACCCTAGGTTGGCAGGGACTCGAGGGGCCATCTGTGTTCCTACTTGCCTTGCCCATCCCTGCCCAACTGG
The DNA here is from genome assembly GCF_028023285.1 of Balaenoptera ricei. Classification (NCBI taxonomy): domain Eukaryota; kingdom Metazoa; phylum Chordata; class Mammalia; order Artiodactyla; family Balaenopteridae; genus Balaenoptera; species Balaenoptera ricei. The sequence continues at coordinate 94,817,094 of NC_082639.1, forward strand.
TGGTCCTCTTTCATCTAGGACCCAAACATTCATCCATGCAATAGCAAAACTCCCCCTGCCCAGAAGCCCTGACATGAAGGTCATACTCCTCCTTCCTCTGGTGATTAGCAATTCAGAGTGCATATCCTTCACTGTGACCAGAACTGTCTCCCTATAGCCTTCCTCAGCCCACTTCCTCCCTCCTCTGAGCACTGGGTGTGATCCATAGCTGAGGCCATCCTGGATACAACATAAATCTCCTTGAAAAGTGCACTGATTTAGTGAATGTGCACGCCCCACCGCCCCCCGCTTTCCACAACAAGAATCCTAATATTTAGTTAGAAACATTTAATGTTTTTACTGGTTATGGAAACACATATATAAAATTTTTACAAAACTGTGATTGAAAGCTCAGCTTCAGTCTTTACTATTTATGAGAACTCGAACACATGCCTTAAACTCTCAGGACAGCTTCCTCATCTGTAAAATGGGCATAAAATCTACCTCAGAGGTCTTCTTGTGAGAATTAAAAATAAAGTATATAGAAATTCCTGTACATGAATAATTATCACTAACATTCACCCCATGGTGAATGTATACGTCATATATGTTAAGAATTAAAGTTGTGGTGTACAGTGAAATGTGTAGCACGCCAGCAACTTCTCCCTCCTTGTATTAAGAGGAGGAAAAATTGGAAGCAAGGTCCCTGGGATCTACGTTTGTGCAGATTGGAAAAGAGGAAAGTGACAACTCTAGAAAAAATTTACTCTCAAAGGAATGTAGGTGGTTCCGTAGGAATTTCTAAGGTTTAATATTAACTTTAGTTTATATTTTTAAGTGAAGCCTACAATTGGGCATGCTACACAGGAAATGGAATTTTCAGCTTTTAGTTGGCAGTGCCTTATTCTGGAAGCATCCTGTAACAGTTAGTTCCCAAGCTACTTATTGCAACCTGTTTATCTGAATTCTCTTCAACTCTTTTGTAATAAGGGTGTGGCGCTCAGGATTTCTGTGGAAGTCAGTGCCGACTATGCAGAGAAAATCTCCCAGTGAGAAAGTCAAGAGCTGATAAGAAGGTCAAGAAGAATACAGGGAAAAAAGAGACGAGTGAGGCTGGTGTTCTTTAAAACTGAAGACAGAAAAATTCTTGCCTGCACTTTAATTCTACTTCACCTTAGGAAAACCTCCTGCTATTCTACTCTGCTCAACCTCTTCTTTCCAAACAATTTCGACTTAAAAAATGAACTAAGCCTTTCTACGTGTCCATATGATTACTTCTTGATCCTTTACTGTTTTATGGGGACAAAAAGAGCTACCCCTGCGCTGGACACTACCCTTGCCTGTCTCCTGGGATTTTTCCAAGGCCTCACGGCTGCATCTTCAACCATAACCTTAGAATGCCTTGTCCTTCCTTTGGCTTTTAACAATGCTTCTAATAGCAGGGACCATAGAAACGAACAAGAAAGGGCAAGTCTTCTGAAAGGGACAAGTAAGAAATCAACTAGTTTTCGGAAGTACCTGAAAACTTCACCATCCATCCATTCCTACCCCCTGACACTTGGTAGACAATGGGCTGTAAATAAAAGTAGGCAGGAGCCACTTTTTCTTGCACATAAGCTTTTTTTTTTATATTTATGATTGATTGAATCAGTGCATTTGTCTTCTCACATGTGGTTTGTATTATTCCTTTCTTTTTTTTAAGATTGTCATCATTTTCATATACTGGCTCAGTACCCTGTTACTCAATTTTTCTTACTTGTAAATAATTTTTAAAATTAGGAGACAGGAAAAAAAAGATGTAAAGCCATACTAACAAAGAAAGAACAGTAAAATGTTCAGTAAATGGTAATTTAAAGATTGCATAGAGGATGTAATAACTACATGGCTGACCCTAAAATTCCATCAAAACTACTAATCAGCTACAGAATTCTAACACTGAGAGACTGAAATATATGGCCAAATAATGAAGATTTCACCACTTGGCACTTATTTTTTACTTTATTACACAAGTTTGTATGTCATGACTAGATTCAGTTTTCTATCTTGACTAGGGCATTATCTCATTTGTGCTAATTGATAATCCTGCAATGTAGGTAAGGCAACTATTTCTACCCCCATTTTACAGATGAAAAAACTGAGGCTATTCACTTCCCACAGATTTACACAGAAGCCTGGAATGAAACCCATCTTTTCGAACTTCAAGCTCATACTGCTTCCTACCAGTGAGAGTAAGAATTTCTGTCACTGCCGGTCATTGGCCAGTTACCCTGTGCCAAGCACTGTGACTGAAGTGCTCTGCATGTTGTGACCACACAGGCAGGAAGTAACGCAGTCAGGAATCTTTATCCAGACGTCTCTGATTCAGAAGCCTAAAGCCAATCAATATACTCTACTGCTATACGCTATGCACGGGCATCCTCAGAGCGTGTTAAATTTACATAACATTATCACAAATTAAATAACAGCCAAATTAAAACCTTTTCAAATGAAGATAAAAAATAGGAAAATAGAGGGTTTTTTTTGCCTTTTAGAAATGTTACTGAAAAAATTGGCAAGAGACATGAAGTATGTTTGTTCTTGTGCTTCGATGATGATTAATGAACTCCGTTTTGGAGAGGCAAGATCTGCACTTGGCATTAATATTATAAACTTTTCTCATCGCAGTAGCTTCTCTTTAGGTGGGAAAACTGGTTACATAAGGCAGTGATTAATGAGATGCCACAAATGTTGATTTAGTCCCAGACAGGGATTTTTTTTCTCTCTCAAATCTAAATGCTTCACCAAAATTAATTTTAAGTCACACTACAAATATGAGTAAAGTACCGATTCAAGTTGAAAATACATCACATGCTCAACCTGAGTCCATATGCTTTTTTCCAATTTCTTCCTGTTTTGCTAGAAAAAAACATTCTTGAACAGTCTGAGATTCCAAGAAGGTGTTGCCATTTTGTTTTTTCAAAACCATTGGCCAGATTCTGTTCTTGAATACTGTTTCAATTTAAATGGGAGATACATAACTTTTAAAATATAGGATCCCGAAAGCATGGCAATACAGTTTTTAAATGGCAAGTTTCTTCTTCTGGGAGTTAGCAGTTGCAATATTAGCAATACGATAGTAGGTGAGTTGGAGAAACACATGAATATCTTCATTTTTCATCTATCTAATCCTTACGATGTACTCTATACCAAGTGAAGGAAGAATTCTTAGTCCCAAGAAGGAAAGTTCTGTCCTGAATTAAATGTATCACATGATTCCTTTGGGCCATTTGAAACAGTAAGAAGCTACGAGCAAAACTGCTGGTATATGGACATCCAGAGGCATGCTTCCTGAACATATCATTAGTAGCAACACACCAGGTAGGAAATCAAAGTCGTTATTCTAACTGCTTACAACTGGGTCCCCCAAGAAAGACTATTTATTAAACACCTAATGTTTGATGTACGTCTTGAAACTGCTCACAGAATTTTCATCTATTACTTAAATAAAAATAAGCTAAATGGCATGGGTGAAATGTTACATAAATTAAATAATAAGACTAGAAGTAAATATTTAACAAAATTCAGAATCAGAGACTTTTCTAAGCATAAAAGTAACAAAAACAAAAAAAAACCCCATAAATAAAATACCAATAACTATGACCACATGTGAATTTAAAACTTTATATAGAAACAAACAATAAGCTAGAAAAAATTTTTTGATAAATACGACCTTTTCTGGAGCAACCCTCTTGTCTCCATTCATGTTCTGTCAACCCCCTACTCATAATATGGGCTTCAGTTTCGACACCATTTCCTGATGTTCACATACCTAAAGTATTTGCCCCTTTTAAGCATAGGCCCTGCATTTCCCTGATCTCAAATCTTACACTATTACCTTTGCTCCATGACACTGTGTGTTGTGTGAGGGAAAATATTGAATACGTCTTGTTCATCTTTGTAAACTTCACACCAAGCCTGCATACTTGTCAAATGGTTGAACGAACAAATGAATAAACAAATATTCTCATGAAACAAAGTCAAGTGATAAAAGCAGGACATTAAATTGAAAATAGAGACATTTTATAAACACATGGCTACACACAAAGAAAATTAGTATTAGAAAAAAGTGTATAACAAAACAAAAGTGTAAAGGATGATTATCTGAGTGAGGGATTACAGGCAATTTGTCCAGGAAACTTTTCTATACCTCCTTAACGTTTTCTGAATTTTTTAAGAATAAACTTTTCAAGGTGTAAAACTCTATTTTTCAATTGAAGAATAGTTCATTTACAATATCATATTCATTTCAGGTATACAGCACTGTGATTCAGTATTTTTACAGATTATACTCCAATAAAAGTTATTATAAGATAATGGCTATAACTCCTTATGCTATATAGTATATCCTTGTTGCTTATCTAGTTTACACATAGTAGTTTGTATTTCTAAATCCCATACCCCTAATTTGCCCGTCTCCCCTTCCCTCTCCCCTTTGGTAACCACTAGTTTGTCTTCTATTTCTGTGAGTCTATTCTGTTTTGCATATACATTCATTTATATATTTTTTTAGATTCCACATATCAGTGATATCATACAGTATTGTCTTTGTCTGACTTATTTCACTAAGCATAATATTCTCTAGGCCCATCCATGTTGCTGCAAATGGCAGAATTTCATTCTTTTTTATGGCTGAGTAATAGTCAATTGTGTATATATACCACTACTTCTTTATCCATTCATCTGTTGACGGGTGCTTGGGTTGCTTCCATATCCTGGCTATCGTAAATAGTGCTGCTGTGAACACCGGGGTGCATGTATCTTTTCAAATTAGTTTTTTTTTGTTTTTTCCAGATAATGCCCAGAAGTGGGATTGCTGGATCATATGGTAGCTCTATTTTTAATTTTTTAATGTCCCTCCATACTGTTTGCCACAGTGGCTGCACCAATTTACATTCCCACCAACAGTGTACAAGGGTTAAAACTAATTTATCTAAGAAGTTCAAATATCATTAAACAACAACAAAAAAAGCATGTGCTACCTCACCTTTAAACTTAAAAAACATCAAAACAATATATATATATATAAAATATGAAATATCGTGACATGAAAAATAGGTTGATAAGAAATACCTATGGTATTGGTCACTATAATTATACAAAAGACAACATTCCAAAATAATGTGAACACAGTTTTCCAAAACTGCATGTTATTAAAAAATTACACATTAAGTTAGCTAACTCCTTAAAATGGCTTTCTTAAAAAAATCAATTGCGTTCAAGTTTAATATTCAGACTGCCAGAAATCATTCTTTCCATTTCAAAACTGTTAAGCAGAGTGAGTTCTGATGGGTGTTATCCACCCAGCATGTTTCAGTGCCAGTGTCTACAGTTGTTTGTTTCAGAACCCCTAATTAGCTGCCTTATCTTTTGCAAGGGATTCTTCTGGTGCTAAGTTTTAATCGTCCAAATTAATTGAAATACTGTAGCAATTTCAGATTAACATTTTCAAAATTAACAATGCATAAAATAAAATCACCCATAAATCTGCATTGTAACAGCAGCCACTAATGAACTCTGCACAACATACCAGATCACATTGCTAATTTGCACTGTTCTACATAGCTAAACTTTAGGAAATAAGCTTTCCTCTGTCCAAAGGTTGGCCTAAGTAGGGTACACAGAAGATCTCTAGAAGAATGAGGTCTCTGGAGCCAAACCACTGCAATTAAGTCCTGGTACTTGCCAGGTGCTGTGTGACCTTGGGTAAATTACTCACCTCTCAGAGCTTTGGTTCCCTCCACTGAAAACTAACAATATCTCCCTCTTAGAGTTTGTAGCAGACAGACTCTAAGATGAACCCAAATAATCCCTGCCTCCTGGTATTCACATGCTTGTTTAATCCCCTCCCCTGAATGTGGGCAAGACCTGTGACTTGCCTCTGGCCAATAGAAAGGTGATGGGATGTCATTTCCATGATTCTGTCACATAAGACTTAATTTTCCATCCTTCTAGGAGACTCCATCACCTTCTTGGCTTGTACACTTTGATGAAGCAAGCAGCCATGTTGGGGAGGCCCATGTGAGGACAGCCTCTGGCCAACAGCAAGCTAGGGATTGAACACCTCAGTTTAAGAGACCAAAAGGACCCAAATCCTGCCAAGCTGGGAATGACCTGAGCCTTCAGATGAGACATAGCCCTAGCTAACATCTTGAGTGAGGTCTTATGAGAAACCCTGAAGCAGAGGACCCAGCTAAACCTCGCCCAGACTTCTGACCCACAGAAACTGTGAAATAAAAAACATGCTGTTTTAAGCTGCTAAATGTATGGTAATTTGTTATACAGCAATAGAAAATTAACATAGGAGTGTTTAAGTATTAGTAATCACCACCACCACCATCACTTACAGAGCACTTACTATGTGCCAAACCTTGCTGATAAATGCTTTACCTATTATCTCACTTAATCTTCACAATGACAGCAGGAGGTATCTGCTACTATTACCTCCCATTTTAGAGATGATAAAACAGGTTTACAGGTCCAAGATTATACAACTAGTTAAGTGGAGGGGCAGGACACAAACCCAGATCTATGCCATTGCACAGTGCTCAGTCTAAACGGCTATACAGGGCTGCCTCTGATGATCAACAAGTGTTCATGTAAGTGAAAGTGCCTAATACAGTTGGCCCTCCCTATCTGCAGATGCAGAACCCAGAGGTAGGGAGGGCCGACTGTACTATGCAATTTTGTGTAAGAGACTTGAGCACCCGCAGATTGTGCTATGGAACCAATACCCCGTGGATACCAAGGGGCGACTGTACAGACAAAACTAGAAAAGATTCTTCCTTCTCCTTCCTTCCCATGATTCCCTTATTGCCACAGAGGCAGGTTATGGTCTAAACTTAATGCCTCAAGGGCTGCAGTCTCTGGCTCTCCGGCACTCTCATCCTGACCCTTCCAGTAGGGAGGGAACGTTTCTTCCCACCTGCCTCCACAAAACATGCCGTCTTAGGTCTTGTTTCCCCAGTTCTCTAATTTGATGGACCAATCTACACTAACGTGTAGGTAGGTAATAGTGGAACAAAGGATTATCTCCTTATAGAAACAGACTACCTCTATCTAAAGGAGAATATCACATTGGTATTTTAGGTATAAAGACAGGGTTATAAGAAGATACTGTGATTCAAGAACACTTGCTTTTTGGTATCCCTGCAAACTAAAGCTGTGAGTAGGGATGAGCTTTTTGTCAAGACTCTCCAGTTCCCATTTTATGTACATTCCTCAGGATTTACCTTGTCTGATACTGGAAAACAATCAAATAGAAGAGCCTACAAATGGAAAAAGGCCAAGGTAGAAGAGGTGGAAAACCCAGCCACAGTACGCCCAAGGAGGACAATGTCTAAAACACATACACTATAACAGATGTACATTATAATCTGCTCAAACCAAGCTGCTCTTCTTTCCTTCCCCCATTCTTTTGTAAGCAAAGCTGTCCTTTCTTACAGAAAACAAATTTCCTGTGAACAGGCTGGGTCAGGCCCTCTCTGCATGCTAGAGGTGGGCACAGAAGCCAGGTGGCTCATCACACAGGTACCATCAGTGCTCAGCCTGCAGTGATGGCCTCAGAGATGAGCAGAGATCTGGGCCAGGCCAGTTAAAGACACCTTGGGATTTTTGTTAGATTTACTGGGGCAAAGGTGTCCAGTTTTCTCTGAGATTACTAGCTGTGGGGAACTGAGAGTTGCTAGTGGCCAACTTTGCTTCCAAGTGAGATAACCTGCCTGAGGTGCCTGTTGACAGAAAATCAACAGAAAAGAAAGGAAAACTGAGACACAAGGAGAAATGGAACCTGATATCATTTGAGCCCCTGGATCTAACTCTGCCTGAAGCCAAACATGTTCCACTTGAGTTACCTAAGTCAGTAAATCCTCCACTCTTTTTTTTTTTTTTTCCCCTTAACTATAGATCTTCCTCTTACGACAGGTCACATCCCAATAAACCCATTGTAAGTCAAAAATATTGTAAGTTGAAAATGCATTTAATACACCTAACCTACCAAACATCAGAGCTTAGCCTAGCCTACCTTAAACGTACTCAGAATACTTACATTAGCCTACAGCTGGGCAAAATCATTGAACACAAAGCTTTTTTACAATAAAGTGTTGAATATCTCATGTAATTTCTTAAATACTATACTGAAAGTGAAAAACAGAATGGCGCTAAGTATCTTGGTTGTTTACCCAGCGATTGTGGCTGACTGGGAGCTGCAGCTCGCTGCTTCTGCCCAGCATCTCTGAGAGCCTCATGCCACATATCGCTAGCTGGGGAAGATCAAAATTCAACATCGGAAGTACGGTTTCTACCGAATGCATAACGCTTTCACACCATCATTAAAGTCGAAAAATCTTAAGTCAAACCATCTTAAGTCTGTAGTTTTGAAATGGTTTTATGCCACTTGACAAACAAGAGCACACTGGATGATACAGAATTGAGGTCAGAATGTCAAACCTAGTAAGAGACTGATAACTTTATTTAAATATCTGTAGTTGTATATAAATGCACTTTTATTGATGTACTTGTTAGATACCTCGTCTCCCTGTCCTGTGCCCTTCTTTAGTCCACAATGAGTCTCCTTCATCCTGCCTACCTAGTCAACAACACCATTCATAAGTGACCACACACACTTTGGTGGTTCCTCATACACCACACGCTATTACTGTTGGACATGTTTATGTTTGTATGTCTTATCTCTCCAACAAAATTCCAAGGTCCTCAAAGACAGGGAAACTTCCATATATTTCTAATACCTCTGCAGAAAAAAGTGAGTCTCAAAAGTTATCTGTAAAGAACAATTTAAAAAAACCGAACAAGCTTTTCTTTTCATTCAAATTAAAAATTTAAAAATCAACTTGAGTTGAATACACATAAAAGTAAATAATTGCCAGTATGAGTCATTTTGATAGAAATTCCACAAACTCCATTCCGATGTTCTAATTAATTTGATAACCATTCTCACTATTTGTGTATAGAACGACTATAAGATTATAAAGTTATGATACTAAGGATTACTTTATCAGTGTCTGTCCTCTTTCCTGGTATCAGGGCGATATTACTGGTATCAAATATTGTTATTTGAAGCCAATACTTTTGCCTCAACTGGTTCCTCTCATTTACCTCACTTCAGACTAAAGTTCTGGAATAAGATTACCTGATTCTCATAAGTTGTTGGCTCATAAGAAATTTGTGAAGTTTCTCTGCCTACTTGGCATTATATGGCATGTTCTTTTGCTTCTGAAACGGGATAGTATTTGACTACCAGGGCCACAGATATAACAAAGGAAGTCCAGGCCATACCTGACCTTCCAAGTGAGGAATGATTTTTCCATGATAAATGTTAAAAGCAGCTCACCAGGTTCAAGACTTCCTTTTCAGAATATTTTTCTAAATATGTAATAAATGCATACAGTTTTTTCTAAGACATAATTACTACAGTAATAGAAATTATAAGTTAAAAGTGCATAAACGATCCAGAAGTGGGTTCGGTATATAGTACCCCAAATGTTTTTTAATTTCAATAATCACATTACTGATGCCATGCTTCCCATCTAAAGGCACCCCCACCCCACTCCATGTACGTCTTCAAATGTTCACCTTGCCCTCTTTTTCCTACGCGGGAGGTAACAGAGCTGTGTAAAAGACTGGGCTTGGCAAGGCATGGGCAGACCTGCTAGATGACAGCAATAGTGACCCTTTGTGAGCTCGGAATGAGCCTTCAAAGGGAAAAATAAATCCTCCCCAAACGAAAAAAAGATGTGAGGAAGGGTGTGTGATGTACGTTTCAGAAAAATATCATCATGGTAAAGGGAATTAGGAAGGCAGTCCTGAAAATAACTACAAGGGGATCAAATGCCTTAGTGCAAAACCAGTCTTTTTGTCCATAGTTTAATAGAAGCTTGAGAAAATCATCTATTTTAAAAACCGGAGCAGGCTCCCCAGCACTGGTGCACAGCTTGGATTCCTCATTTCTCTGCAATGAATCTTCATCACTAAGTTCTACGGTCCCAGTTTCTTCAAGTTCATTCTTTCAATGTGAAATGTATCTTTACAGTTTTACAATTATGCTCCTAATATTTAGATTAGGATTTATGTTTGATGAGAAATTCGTTTTAGAGGTGACAGATAAGACAGAAGTACGTTTGACTGATTAATATGGAAATATTGTAATCTACAGACACTTTATTACTTATTTCCTATAGACAAAAGCTCACTTACTAAAACTTCACGAATATACATTTATCTCCCTCAAAAAAAAAAAAAAGGAAAAAAGAAAAATGTAGTTTTAGATAAATAATTTTAAAAATCCTGGGTTGCTATTTTTCGCATCAATGTTTTCTATTTGAGAATTAAAAAGATAAAAGTTCTCTATTGAGCAAATTGGCATTATGTTTAAAAGCAAATCTAAAAGAAATCAACAATTCTATTTACATTTGGAATGAGTTTACCAATAATTTGAAATTAAAACATTAAGGAAAACTGTATTAAGTTGTAATTCAATGCAAAAAACCAGCATAACAAAAATTTTATTTATATAAATGAAAACATATATAGACAACTCAGCTTAAAAGCAATCTTAGCCTACATTTGCTTCTCTCTTTTCCAATTCCTTTTGCTTTTTTGCACTTATTACATAATTAGCTCTTTTTATATGTTTACCAGACTATTCCCTAATTATTTTTATGACACTATGCCATACCATAATGGATCAGAGTATAAAATAGAATATTAAAATGTTTTATATGCACACTCATCTACATGCATTTATGCAATCAAGACCTTGTGCCTGTATCTACTCCTTCCTTAGGCAGACTATAAATTGTGGAGGGGGGGCATGTTTTATAATTAATGACATTGCTGGTGCTTATTGTTGTATAAGACACGAAGTTGGTAATGAAAAAAAGATGTCTTGAATTCCTTTCTTCATACAGGAACAGATAAGAATGGCATTATCTACCAATCCTATCCACCTGAAAGAGAAAGTGACCATCTTTGAAGATGTCTCTTCTAAGAAACAGTAAGACATCTCCTCAGTGAACAAGAAAAAACACTGTTTCTAAGCCACATTTTTCTCTTCGTAATCAAGAGTTTAAAAATGAACACATGCGACGCAAGAGCTCTCAGAAAGAACTCTGTTCACTTACTATTCAAGGTTATCACAAATCACATGAGTAACTTAAGATCAGAAAGAAAATGAGGTACCTAAATATTTCCTATCTACTCCATCTAATCTTTAGGTAGTGCAACACAGAACAACAGCCTGGATTTTTTAAAAGCTAGTGACTGTGGACTTAAATACGAGAGGCTATGAGTTCCACAAATATGAGATAATTTTGCAATAGTCTAAAAACACAGGGTTGATTAAAAGAACACATATGCTGGTATATAGATTTGCCACATGCAAACTAAAATAAATCTTGTATCTTCTCTACTCAGAAGAAAACTTTTAAAGCTCAGTATTAAAATTTAATTGGTAACTTTGACCTCGGGTGCCACTTTAGGTGAAAAATATTACACCAGTGCTCAGATTTTCTTGAGATTTATGATCTCATGTTCTTGAAAAAGGCCTAGCACCTCCGTGTTCCTGAAATAATTGATCTGTCTCTTACAAGCGTTATTTTCCTGAAACCAACATCTGTCTCAGGAAGAAAAGTACAAACTGATGAAAATACCCTGCTATATTTAAAAAATCCAAAAGAGCTACCAGAATTTGCATCTAACACATTACTATTACTATATTTACAAAAGCAGACAAGATCATAAATTGATAAATTTCTTAGCACATAATAGAAGACAAGAAAAAGTCAACTAAACTGCAAAGCCATTTGTAAATATTATCTATAAAGATTAACTACAATTATTAATAAAAGTAAAAGTTTTAAATATGCAAATAAGACACAAGGTAAACCTCACATCTTTCGTGGTTTGAATTGAACCCCACAATATTTGCTTTTAACCTTGGGAGTTTTTCTTTCTTTGTTTCTTTATTGCAATCACAAACACTACTAACTTCACCAAAAAACTCTCAACCACCACTGTTGATTGTGTCTCTTCCTGAAGATAAGCAAAATATCATGGAAGCCATCAGGTAAGTAGGGAACAACAGCAGATCTGAAAACGACTGTGATAATGTAACTTCTAGTTTCACCTAGAATTCAACATAAAATTCTGAGTTTCTTTGCAAAGAAATAATTGGCAAATACTTTTGATTCTCCTACACATGACAAAACGTCCAATATTTAACATGCTCTACCACAAAGTAATTATTATAATAATTGCCACCTCTTAGCATTTACTACATACTTGCCACTGTTGTAAGTACTTTTCATGTATTAACTCATGTAATGCTCAAAACAACTTTGTAAGGTAGCTACTATTATTAATCTCCTTTTACAAGTGAGGAAACTACAGAGAGGAAGCAAATTGCCAAAGGTCAACAGCAAGTAAACAGCTAAGTTGGGTCCCCAGCCTAGGCAATGTGGCTCAGAGCCATGCTTCCCACCATTGGACTATTCCATATTCCTTGTGTATACTGGTCCACTTTATCAGCAGGAGGAATTTAAAAAGCAAGAGAGCCAGTGCATGCAGAAGAAGAATATAGCCATTCATTAATTCATTTAACAAATATTTATTAAGCACCAACTGAAACCGTATGCAAGCCCCTGTGTCCTTGTCCTTTGAAGTAAAAGGCTTTTGCTTTAGTTTCCCAGGCCTCCCTTGAGTCTCAAAAGGCTGGCTCAAGAGTTAATGATTGGGAAATGTGAAGATGATGGAAAAACAAAGAATAGCTGTTGGGCTCGGGAACTGGTAACAATTTAGACTATAAATACACCACATGGCAGAATCACGGAGCTCACAGTTCCATGAAAGATACAGAAAAAGTCCTGACACACATTCCTAAGTTGTTTTTACAGGGAGCAGACCCCCTCCAGATGAAAACTGCTGATCGCAAAAATGTACACCTTAGACTGGTTGAAACCAGAAGGCTGATGATGCTTGAAATTTCACCCTGATGCCAACCAATCCAAGAATTGTGCAGGAGCTGATCACACACCTTGTAGTTCCCTCCCTCACACTGCCTTTAATACCCCTTCCCTGAAAGTCTTTTGAGCATGAGCTGCCCATTCTCCTCCCTTGGCGCCCCGCAATAAATGCTGTACTTTCCTTCATCACAACCTGGTGTCAGTAGATTGGCTTTACTGCCCGAGGACGAGTGGACCTAAGTTTGGTTCAGTAACAATACTACCCAAAGAACTATGCATTAAGTTCCTCTCCAGAACAAAAGTTCTATGGAGAAGATATGTAATTTACTTTGGACATGGCTCTGAAATTTGGTCCTGGTGAAGTGGTTACATCTGACCTCCCAAATTCTTTAATCACTTTTTTTCTACAAGCCACTCTAAGTGAGGCCCTGGAAAGTAGTCAGTGTGTTAACACTTGGAAAAGACAACTAAAATAGCTAAAAGAGAAAAGGTTAAAGGACCTTTCATAGTAGAAACACTGATAGCAAATAATGCTCCTTGGAAGCAGTCCGTCCATGCTTAGGAGGTCTCAGTTTTATTGATCCCTTGTTTAAATATCCTGGAGTGAAACTTCTCCCACACAACTGTGAAAATCTTAACAATAGTTACATCAGGATCAACTCAGAGTAAGAAAGTCATCAAGCTAGGGTTAACTTTGAGCAAAAAAGCTTTGCAACTTGCCAACAGAAAGTAATAAACAGAAATAAACAGAAAGAAGCAAAGATAAAAAAGACGACCAACTCTAAACACATAATTCAAGCCTAACATCAAAAGACACTCTACAGGGAGAAATAATTATTACATTAGGATCTACAACAGGCAAGATCATCAACTATTTGCTTCCTTTTCAAAAGTGCGGAAAAATGAGAAAACACATATGTATTTACTATACCTAATGGAAAGCTATGTGCATATATATACAGCTATGTATATTATATATAATGTATATATATATATTTTTCCCCAAACATAACATATGGCACTACTTCTTTTGTATTTGTAACTTTATTCTTCATGAAGTTCTAAAAACTTTGGACAAATATAAATACCAGAAGAGTTATACCTATAGAAAGCCATCACGTTTAGGATAAAGGAAGATAAACTATTTTATTATTGGTCCACTTTGCCATATTTATAATCTGTGAATTCATTATACCTCCCTTTAAATAATCTAAAGGCTCCTAAAACTTCTGGCTATAATGTACATAGTTAAAAGTCAAATGTGTTCCTACTGACACACTGTATATATAGAAATGCATTTTCTTGGGGGAAAATAGATTAAATGAAAATGCCCATAGGAGAAAGAGAAAATATTTTAAAATAATATTTATAAAGTTTAGGTAATTTTCAGAAACAGAAATACTATAACTCATACAAAATAAAGAAAAAATATTATGTTCACAGTCATACACTCCTGATATAAATAGAACAGAAGAAGTCACTTTTAAATATTATCGTAGAGTTTTCTGCAAAGGGTATCATCTTGGGAAAGTTAGAACCAATAAAAAAAGTAAACCAGAACCCCTAATTTTTTTAATGGCCTTAATTTTGGTCTGTACTTAAAAGATTTAAACTGATCTCAGGACACAAGTGAGGCAATTTCTAGCCAAAGGCAAGCTCCCATAAATCTTTTCAAACAGCTCATAAACTGGCATGGCTACCAGGGGTGTGGTTTCAGTGAAAAGCTATAATGCTTTGAAAGCTAAACTTTACAACTAGGTGAACACTGTTTACGATGAGAAAACAAAACACATAATCCAGATTATTTTCCAGGAAGACTACTCTATATTTCATGTTCTACTTGATTTATTATTAAGTTCATATATTTGGAATCCTTTAGCCATGAACATCTTTTACTCACAATAATATGACCATATACACAACACATCTTTGGTAATTAAACTATGGAAGGCATTGCTTAATGGACGAAAAATAATTATATGAAAATAATGACAGGGTCAACCTCATGATATTAAACGGGAAACAACTGAATGCTCTCTGCAGACAAAGAATTGGTCTCTGGAGAGGACACTTGTTCACAAAGTCCTTAAACTCATTCTTGTATTATAAAATAATATAGATATAGGATAAAGAAAAGTATTTTCCCAAATGGGGAGGGTACCAAAGTTGTCTGGTTTATGACCTCCCTCCACCCCCTCAGAACATGCTGATTTTTTAAGTGCTGGTTGGTTTTTTCCAGGTTTGGGAGGGAGCAGGGAAAGGGTGTTGGATATGTTAGCATTAACCAGGCACCCTGAGGCTGTTCAGTAAGCAAATAACCAGCTCAACTGCTGACTGCGGAAAGACTGTGCTACTGATGGTTACTCATCACATGACCTTGTCCTAGGTAAATGATTTACACAGTAGACGGTCGCCTCCTGGTCACACATTATATACCAAACTGCGAGGAACAGAGGCCAACAATCTGTCTGACTTTCTACAGCAATTCCCATATACTTTCATAATCACTTAACTGAAAAAATGATTATAGATGTTTAATCACACACCTGGATCCACCTGTCTGGGGGTTCTTCGGAGTCCATTGGTCCGTTTCTGTGCAGAAAGGTAAAACAAAGAACAACAAAGATTTCCTGTTATCAAATTGTATTATTTTGTGACACTTTGGAAGTCCAGTGAATGTTGCACTTTTTCCATTTAACACTACGACATTTAAAATAGATAACCAACAAGGACCTACTGTATAGCACAGGGAACTCTGCTTAATACTCTGTAATGACTTGCATGGGAAAAGAATGTAAAAAAGAGTGGATATGTGTATATGTATAACTGATTCACTTTGCTGTACAGCAGAAACTAACACAACACTGTAAATCAACTACACTCCAAAAAAGTTTTTTTTTAAAAGTATGACTAAATTTGATCAAAACACTTGGTTCCAAGGTTTCTTTTTATAATTTTTGTTTCTCTAATAAGTCTTCCACTTGAACAACACTGCATTTGATAAATCATTGATATAACACTATGGGAAAGAAATATCTTTTCATTCACCATCTCTGGGGATTATGACTCATTTTTTTTAAGTCATAATGACTATAGGAATTATGAAAACAAAGCCCAGGCAGCCATTTTTGCTTAGAAAATGCTCCCAACAAAGAGTTTTGATCTCCAAAACTCTAACGCAGCTATTTTTGAGGCCTGACAGACCAGGGACTGGAGAAAGTATACAACCTCCAAACAAAGATCTCAAGCTCTGATTTTAGCAAACACTTAAAAGAGAATGGTGTTTTAGGGCTTCCCTGGTGGTGCAGTGGTTGAGAATCTGCCTGCTAATGCAGGGGACACGGGTTCGAGCCCTGGTCTGGGACGATCCCACATGCCGCAAAGCAACTAGGCCCATGAGCCACAACTACTGAGCCGGCACGTCTGGAGCCTGTGCTCCGCAACAAGAGAGGCCGCGATAGTGAGAGGCCCGCGCACCGCGATGAAGAGTGGCCCCCGCTTGCCGCAACTAGAGAAAGCCCTCGCACAGAAACGAAGACCCAACACAGCCAAAAATAAATAAATTAATTAATTTTAAAAAAAAATGAAAAACTCATAGCTAACATCGTAAAAAAAAAAAAAAAGAGAGAATGGTGTTTTAATTATGGATCAGTGATATCTGAATATTTTAAGAAACAAAATAGCCATGCAGCTTGTGAATCATGAAAGTAAATTCTTATTATAGAAAAGGAATCCATAAGAAAAATTGTGCATTACAAAAATTACAGATAAGATGCAAAACAAAAGAGATTTTAAATCTTTGAAAATGCCTGTTTACACATTCGATTTCACAAGCATTAAATTCATTCCTACCTAATAACTATGGGAATCTGACTAATTAATAAGAACTTGATTTTCACTTTTTGTTATATAACTGGATGAAATGCTCAGTCTATAACTACCATATAATTCAGATATTCACAAACGCAAATTTCTTTTTATATGTGTTGGGGTTTGTGCCTGTGTGTGGAGAGTTGGTTTCATTCAGAGCAGACTTGGCTTTGCCAAGCACACATTAGCCATGGGTTTTTCTTAGGGTTCTTCCTGTTGTTTTTATTCATAAGTTAAATGGGCCTCAAAGCAGATGTCAGGGTTCTCAGGTAAAAGCAAATTGGAGAATTATTAAAAATATAAATTTTGTTTTTAACCCAACTACTTTTAAAATGGATTTGTGAAGGCCGAATATGATCATTAAATCAGCATTGAAGCTATACTGAACAAGGTGGATGGCTGTACTGAAAAAAAAAAAAACCCCCTAGTATAAAGAGAGCGTTGTGAGTGAGGAGAAGAAAATACCACACTGGGCTTCCTAACAGCCAAGCACAAAACGGGGAAGCACGATGAGTTATAGTTTCATATCCAATAACTTGGAAGAAAACTGCTTTCCAAAAAACAATCTTTTCTGTCTAAAATTTTATAAAATTTTTGAAGCTCTCTACATAAATGACAATATTTTCAACAGGAAAATATATAATGATGGATGTCTTGTGGCTATTTACCTCCGGCATTTTCCTCCACCTTCTTAACGTACAACAGAAGCTGTTTTTCTACTACTCTAACTCCTCTTACTATCAAAGTGCTTGGAAGGCAAGAAAGAATTCAAACTTTGGGTCTTATTCCTACTAGCCCTAAACTAGTACTATTTAAAAACTATTAACTTAGAAAGTGAAAAAGAGCATTTCAGTTCAAGAGCAACTCTATATGACCCTGAAGTTAGGATTAAATTAGGGAACATGGTGCAATTATTAAGAGTATGGATTCTATAATCTGACTGCGTCAATTCAAATTCAGACCCTCCTTGTCACTTGACACCTGTTTGACTGGGAGCAAATTAGTTAAAGTCTCCATGCCTGTTTTTTCATCTATAAAATGGGGATAATAATAGCACCTATTTCATAGCATTTGTGGTGAGAGTTAAATGAGTTAATTTATGTTAAATGCTTGGAACAGTTCCTGACACATAGTGAGGATTATTAAGTGATAGCTTATTATTATTATTGATATCATTGTCATTATTATTCATTTCATGATATTTTGAATGTTTAAACGCAGGTAAATGAAAAATTTTGCTACTAAAGTATTACCCTACTATTTATATTTTAGGTTTTTCCTCCTGAAAGTCATTGCAAATCAGTGACCCTGAAAACAAACTTTTCTACAGGAAGAGTAGGCGGTGGAACAAACTATGATCTGGTGCATTTTAAAAAAGAGAGAAGCTACTTAGAGCAAGTACATTGGAGAGCTTGAGATTTATTATACTTTAAAAGCACCTAAAAAGTATTTTATATTGTAAAAAATTTGGAAACGTTTAGCAGAACATATTTAAACAATTTTAAAGTGCAAATTTCAACTGTCATTCTATCATATCTTACCCAGCATGCTCCTCTCCCCTACCTATATTCTCAAAAGCCTGGGATAGAGCTGGACAAGATGCTGTCCCTAGCAGGGAGAGGAGGGCACATCCAGTTGCCACCCCTGGGAGCTCTCAGTTACAGCCCCATGAGATCGGACAATCAGTCTTCAGCACATTCTCAACTTCTTTGATCTACTGAGAAGTGGGGAATGGGCGGGTGGGAACAACCAACCAACCTAATTTTATTTCTTGTTTCATTACCTATTACCTTGTCTTTCTCTAAAAGAAATGCCTTTATCGTCCAAGAATCTCCCTTCTTGCCTCTTTTAGGAGAAACCTAATTCTCTCTGTTGATTTTACCAACACAACGAGCAAAGTTTCATTTGCTATATGAAACTGGCTTTGGTTCCTCTACCTACTTTAAAAGCAGAAAAACCTACGTTAAGGAATAGATTTGAAGTAGATATATATTAAATAGATATGTGACGATAACCTTGCTTCCTGGAGCTAGAAGTGGCTTCTGAAGGTCCACTCCAGAATGGGATGCAAGATGAACATCCCAGGTTAGGGAGGCCCAGGGGGATCCTGTGGCTATTGAGAGCTGACCTACCTTGCGAATGAAGTGTGAAATTAAAAATTCACAATCATGGCCATTGAAAGGGGAACAGAAGAGGACTACGAATTGGTACATGGAGAAAAAGAAGACCTCCAAGAGAGGGGGGAAAAAAATCAGAGAGCTTACAAAAGGTCTTCATTGGTACTTCTGGGAAGACTCCTAAACATCATATAAGCATCTGCCTCAGAGAGTGAATATACCTTCCACAAAGTCTTGGTGGGGAGGTATGGAGTGAAAGATGTTTCTTAACATTCTTTTGCTATACTTCTCCCTTATGCTAAGCTAAAGTTTCCAAGTAGGTTGGCCAGTATAAGATTTTACTATAATTATCCATCCAAAGTAGAGATTATTAGCAGAAGCACACATTAAATAAAAATTACACTTTGTATAATCGTAAGTTAAGCAAGTCACTGAAGCAAGTCACTAAAATACTGATGCTGCATTTTAAAAAATCAATGTGAAAATTAATTCCTTTCAGAATAGGCTTACGTGTAATTTTTAAGAGTATAAAATGCCTGCAGAGAATTATTTTGTATCATTATTTTGTATCAGTGTGAAAATTATTAACCACTTCTTATTAGCACACTTTCTGTCTGTAAATACGCCCATTTCTCATTGCTTAAATAAAATCAAGTGAAATCATCTTGCCCGGGGCGGGGGTGGGGGGATACATGTATACCTTTATCTAAGAGGGTAAAGGTAAAGTAATATTGAGTTAAAGTTCAAAGCTCTACGAGTCAATCTGTCTCAATTATCTAATAACATTGTGAGAGTTAAGAGAAAGAAGGCTACTTTTCCAAGATCTTCATTGACACTGCTGGAAGAATCCTTACAGTCTTGATGAAAAACCTTACCTATTGACTAAACACTAACAAAAAGTTTATGTTAATTTATTTTAGCCCTAGCAGAACTCGTATCACCTATTTTTTAAATACTATTATCCTGTTATGCATTCCTTGAGCTAGATTCTAAAGTCTAAAATATAGTCAACTGATAACACTTAAAGGGTGCATGTGAATTTCCTCACATCACATTCTTGATACCCTGTATGTACAAATTATATGCTTATGCAAAAAAGTAAAAACAGTTACCTCTTGTTTGACATCTTGCTGTACTTTTCATTATTTTTACCAACTATATAAATGCCAGCCTATTAAAAACATACTAATACTATACTACTCTTAATGAGATATAATTGTCATGTGCTAAAATAATTTGACATAGAATGCTTTTTGTCATTCTTTTATTCTGAAATTCTCAGATTACTATATTTCTGGTTCATATAACTAATCACAGTCATTTTACATTTTAATTTTCTTTGCTATGATTTTTTTGGGAGGTCAGGTAAGAAATGTATTAATTTTGGTTGACGGCCAAGGTACTGGTTGCCTGTAATCTGCTATATTTTTCATTCTTTCATATTTTCTTAAAAGAGCTTTATTCTGAGAGGTGACAGGGATCTCGTACTTCTAAGCCATTAGACCTCAGACTCTGTGTGAAACCAAAAGGAAATGTTATCAGATTTTGATTTCATCAATAAGACATGATATGAATCACATTTGTGCTCAAACGGAAAACTGGCAGAAACACGTAACCACATCCTTAGATGAAGAACCTTAGAACTTTTTAGTACTAGCGAATGTTGGGCAGTGACAATGTTTCATGATAGCGGACAGGTCTACTGACTTCCTGGGATGAGGGCCACCCTTCCTTCTGTCCTAGCAGGATCAAAGAGGTTCATTCCAAGAGAATGCCTTCAGATGCATTAAGTTTTTATTTTTAATTACTCTTAAATTTTAATTAAAACATTAAAGTAACAAATAGGAAAACACATTTGCTGGAACAACTTTAGATGGTATAACGAGGCAGGAAGTCTGCTTGAACTTACAGTTGAGAGACTGAAAGCGATGTAGTGCGTCATTTATTTGATCTATAAATTTTATAAAAGTGAATTTATGTTGATTTGGTTATGTATTAAGTTTTATAAGCCTCAGGGTTTGTGGAATTCTGTAGCTGGGAACTAGGGAAAGGTACCCCCATATTAATGCCCCAACATTGCTACAATATTTATTTGAAATTTACCTGAATAAGTGAGTACCTAAGATTCTGAAATGTCCCATCTCACACACATTCTTAGATGAAATATTCACATTTTTCCTCTACCTAAGATCTTCAGATGGTATCTGAAAATTCCTCTGATTTACCCTGTGCATTTCACTCACAAGCACTTGATTGCTCACTCTAGCTCTGTTTCTATCCATTTTAAAAGGCACATTTAACATTCTAGGAGTTCGAGCCTGCTTAAGTTAGCAAACAATTTGAAATGCAAAAGTTATACAAAAAAAATAAATGTTAACCTTACCTCGGATGGTTTGAGCGTCCCTTGTTCTGAAACAAATGTAAAAATTGGCATTGTCAGTTATTTTGTTTGGTTAGAAACCTTAACTTGTTCTCTGCAGCGTGGTAAAACACTACTGCTTTGTTTTCCTAACATATCTGTAATATATTTCCAGGGTCCCTCAGGCAGGGCTAGTAATTGTTTTGCAACCGGGTTCTCTTGCCTTATTGGCTTGTCAGGAAAGTGACTCATAGTACTAAATGACTTCTAGGTTATGCTTAACTTTTTCAATTGTTTATTAAGCAATTTCAATCCAACCACATAAAGCTCCTTGAAACAGGGACTTGCACTAAGTTTATGTGCAAAAGAGAAAGCTAAGTGGGAACCTTTCTTTCAACACACCCAGTTTTAAGAATTAAACACAAATAATTTACAAACGTAGTACATTGACTATAACAATTGCAAACTTAACACATACAATTTGCACATGAATTTTTCTGCCATTAAGGGGCTATTGCTTTTAGTTTTAATTTGGGGGGAATACAGTTTGATTTAAAGATGGAAATTTAAAAAAAGGACAGGATTCCATTCTAATGCTCATTTTCCTTTCATCGCAGTGTATCTGTCTATAAATAGAAACAACGATCTCCATTACATTTCAGTTCCTGAAAATGACTAACAGCTAGGAAGGGCCCTGAGATCTTCAAGTAAGTAACATGGCAGAGGGCAAAGGTTATCTCTGAAAGGAAAGGCACACACTGCATGTGGAAAAAAGCTGGTGGGTAATATTTTGCTTCCTTTCCCCATATCCAGGAGCACCTATACATGTTATAATTTCTCCAGCCTGTGAAGGAAAACACCTCATAATTTTGCACCTATGCCTATACTTTTCTCAACCAGAATGATCCTCTGAAGAAGGATCTGAGAAGAGAAGACACTGATGGGAATATCAGTAGAGAAAGGGCAGCTCTGTCAGCCTAAATGAACCTCTTATAGAGGTTCCAAGAAGCCTCACAACCAGAGTTCCAGGGGAAAAGTACCAGAACACCTTACTAGCTGTCACAGATTGCTTGACACAGGAAGACTGCCCAGGGCATGGAACAGGAGGTTTTGGGGTTTTTGTTTTTTAAAGGACTATTCCTGATTAGTGGAACTGAAGAGGCATGAGCAAAAAGTAACCTTTCTGGAGAAAAGCAAAGCCTGTGTTTCTTTGCCAATTTCAACCCTAACATACTAACTTTCATACATAACTGCCTTCTATGAAGTCATTTTTGCCAGGTCTGAAGTTGGCCTTTACAAAGGACAGAAAGGTATTTCCCTTTCCCTCTCTGCTAGAAATATGCAAAGTTTCAGAAGAAAGACTGTCTAAGAGAACTGGATTGGGGAGAGAGTCTATGAAAGTACCATTCTGCTGGATACTGTGCCCAGAGTTAGAACCCAGGTTAGGTGAACTTGGGCTCCAAACCGAACAGTTGTGATACCTGTTTCACTGGTTTGACCAGAAAGACCTATATGCCAGAAAAGCCCTACACTACTTTCTTCTTCTACTGTGAATTAGAGAAAGAGCCTGAACTGGGAATCACAATCTACAAGAAGCACCAAACAGGAGGGAAGTTTAAGTTTTCCATCCAAGGAGATTGAGGAAAGCTTTGATATTTCCAGATGACCTCTAAAATGGGAAAACCTCAGATCTTTCATGGTCAGTGTTTAAAAATGAGTCTGGGGCTTCCCTGGTGGCGCAGTGGTTGAGAATCTGCCTGCCAATGCAGGGGACACGGGTTCGA
The DNA here is from genome assembly GCF_028023285.1 of Balaenoptera ricei. Classification (NCBI taxonomy): domain Eukaryota; kingdom Metazoa; phylum Chordata; class Mammalia; order Artiodactyla; family Balaenopteridae; genus Balaenoptera; species Balaenoptera ricei. The sequence continues at coordinate 94,840,216 of NC_082639.1, forward strand.
GCCCTGGTCTGGGAAGATCCCACATGCCGCGGAGCAACTAGGCCCGTGAGCCACAACTACTGAGCCTGCGCGTCTGGAGCCTGTGCTCCGCAACGAGAGGCCGCGATAGTGAGAGGCCCGCGCACCGCGATGAAGAGTGGCCCCCGCTTGCCGCAACTAGAGAAAGCCCTCGCACAGAAACGAAGACCCAACACAGCCATAAATAAATAAATAAATAAATAAAATTTTAAAAAAAAATGAGTCTGCACCTTAATTTTAATTCAGAAGTATTTTTTTTCCTGACTCTGCAGAGAAGTGTTTTTATGTCCTGGTGAAGTAGGTCTGTTATAATACGCTTTAAATGTATTTTATTTTTGGCCTAAAACCTATGATAGCCCACGTGGCAGCAGTTGGCACACCGCGTTCCAGGAGTGCTCTGGGTTTCCTCAGGAAGAGGAAACGATGGTATCTAAGGTGATGATCTAGCTATGCAGATACTTGCACCTCTTTACCCGGAAAACAGATCTGGGAACAGAAGCCCCTCATTTACAGGCCCTTCTTATGTTGTTGCTTAGTGCAAGCCGGCCAGCTCCCGGCATGAGTGAGCACTGACCACGGAACACAAGAGGCATGAATGGGACTGGCAAAGTGAGGGATAAACTGGACTCGGCTGACCACCTTATCCAACACTCTCTCCTTCATTTCTCCCACTGGCTGTTGTCTTCTGCTTTCTTCCTTTGCATCTCATCAAGCAACTCAGCTTTCCTCATAATTCTTATTGGATGTACCTGCTCTTCACAAAGCCTCCTCTGTGCAACCCAGATAGGAAAATGGGAAATGGGCTTTGTGCTGGATGCAACTCCAACTCTGAGGACATGAGTCCTTAACTGGGGCTTATCCTTTCCTTGCCACTACTCCCCGTCCTCACGGCCACCACATTCCCCCACCTTCTCCACTGCCACCCAGGAAAGAGGCCCCTTTCTTCCATGGACTTGGCATCGAGCAGTTCACACTGTGATCTGCTTATGCTGGGCAGAGCACTTAAATAGTGGCTCTTGAAAGTCTGAGCTTTTATTTCCTCATATTTCATGGCAGGGTTCTGTAAATATTCTGAGGATAGGGCAAAAGCCAAAGGACTAGAAATAACTCTTAGAATCTGTTCCGAGTTCAGAAATTCTTAGCCAGGCTCCTTTATTTATACTTTTGTACTCGTTCCAGGGGCCATACCATCAGATTGAGTGGCCCCTTTACAAACACAACCTAAATTCTGATAACCACATTGATGCAACAACTTAAAACTTTCGTGAAACTAACAGTGATGAGAGAGCAGAAAACCCAACTGCAACACTGTTTCATACATTTTCAAAGTAAAATTCCTTTCTGGCTGGGAAAATAGAATAACAACCTCTTCTGATGAAGTATTCTATGGAAAAGTTGCTCTGATTTTGAAGTCTACAACACCATCCTTCATTTCCTCTTGATATATGCCCAAAACTATACTGGCGGGCACTTGGATCTCTAAAAAACTCTTTGTGTGTCACAGTGCTGCATCAGGACTAGAATAATAAAGGCTGATGATCGTCAAATTTAGTTTGGCTGAATTCTGACCAAATAGAAAGCTTGCTGGTTGAGATCTGATGAAAAGGTCTCTCTCTCTTTTCTGTCTCTCTCTTTTTCTCCTGGGAACTTCCTTAGGATAGTAATTCAATTCTTCAAGTTTCCAAAAGTTTTTAATCCTCGACTTGTCTTTACCCTGCAGCCGATTTCTCAGGCTCCTATTGATCAAACTATAAAATGTTCTTACCCTTTCAAGAACCTTTCTAGATGGTGACTCACAGGCCCTCAAGGTGTTTACACCTTGCGTTCTTTCATCATGTCCCAACTGGTTCAATGTAATTCAGAGGAGTGCTGTTACTGAGGTGCTTGGAGCCTGAGCATAACTCCATCTTCAATGCCGGCACAGGGTCAGTAGGCATATTTGTGTAAGACAAATGATTTTCACTGAGACTTTAGACTCATATCATATCATTAATTTTTTATACATAAACTTCAGTCCTATTATATTTGTTTTCCAATACAAGCGGCTCTCAATGCATACATTATTACACAATCTGCTTTGTCTCTTGTTTGAAGTTCTACTTCTTAAGACTAAACAAATCGATGCCCATTCAGATCATTTGTCTCAAAAGGGGCCACAGAGAAGTAACTACCAGGAAAGCTTTTGAAGGTTTTTTGTCATCATGGCTAATATGCTATTTTTATGAAACATTAAAACTAAAAGACAGTTGGGCTGATCAAATTTTGGAGGAAGTTGCACAATGCTGTGTTTACCACTCAGATCTACAGCAATATTTTGGAAAAAAAAAAAAAAAAAACTAATACTTGGAAAGAGGCTTTGATTTCAAATCTTTTCAGGAGCTCTAACAGGAATTCAACCATATAATAGTTTTCAGTTCACTTTAATAATTATTAATATATCATTAAACTGACCCAAATAATTAAATGGAAGGAATAATAACTACCCTTGGGTATAAAATTGTCTTGATAAGTTAAAAAAGATAACTAATTTATATAAAAGGCGCTAAATAGAACCAAAGTCATTTTTTGGTTATGAAATCAATGATCAAGCTTCAGTTTATGTAAAAGTCATGTGGTAAAATGCCTAATGGTAGAAGGATGAAATAAAATTATATTCTAAAAGTTAATCTCTTATGATAAAATACTGCGATAGTATTTTTAAAAGAGCCATTGCAGATGCCAATTTGGGGTGCAGGTCCTCGATAACAATCTTGCAGGTTTAAACCATTAGGGTACCGAGGCAACTTCCTTCCAATGAGGAGTGGCTGCAGCATGAGCAGGAGCTGCAGCTGGCCTAGATAAAAGAGCGATTAAACAGATAAGCAAACGGGGATCTGCTTCCATTAAACATTAGAGCAGCCGAGCCTTGCACTCCCACTAAAGGAAAAGATGCATTAAACCCAAGTCATCTGCTCCAGCAATATTTGCCTTCCAATGTTACTTTCTTTGTTTAAAAGGAGAGGATGCAAAGCAAGCGATAATATTGATCAACGTCAGGGTAAGAAGGGGCCAAGAGGAGTTTAGCCATATATTACAGCAGGGAAAAGAACACAAATGCCCCCAACTGTTATAGTCTAGGACTAGACCTTCACGGTGGTGTACTGTGAGAAAGAAATGCCACTCTGGAATTATATCATCTTTGCAGTGATTGGCTGAGAAATGGAGTTCACATAATGGAGTTCATACCTATGCATTATTAAGGTTGGAAAGTTTTGGCAGCACACTTCAGAGTCCGTGTACATGTTGATCGCCGAGGTTGCCATGGTGAATGTGAAGAAGTCAACTCAAGTTCAGCAAAATAGAGAGTGGAATTGCCTGCTCTTTATATCCATGCAAATCCTCAAATGTTAAGACATAAACTAATCACCCAACCTTCAAGCTTGTGTCCAAGTTGCATAGTTTGTCTTATAAATATATATATATATATAAAACCTTAAAGGACCTTTTATAACACTTGAAATGTACTTGAGGTAATAATCTGTCATAGTCAAATATTAATAAGAATGAATTTCTTCATTCAGAAAGGAACTGCATTTTTACCAAGTAATTATTATTTTGAGGATGAATGAAGACTAGACAAATTTCAGGGATACAGATCATGAAATATAAAAGGTTTCTGAACCCAGGGAAGACAACATCCAAGGAAGATGTAACTTCCACAAAAAAGAAGAGCTATTTCAAATGCTTAACAGTTAGTATTTTTACCACATTCAACACTATTAAGGATTGTATTTGGGTTGAAATACATTAAGGATTGTATTTGGGTCCGGGTTTGATCACTGGTCGGGGAACTAAGATCCCACAACCTGTGCAGCATGGCCAAAAAAATAAAATAAAATAAAATGTTACAAACTTCCATTAAAACAAAAAAAGGTGATTAGAGGATGGTTATTCACAGTGCAAAACTCTTAAAAAAAAAAATAAAAATAAAAAGTGGCAGAGACAGTAGTGTTCCCCAAACAGTCCATGGGTTCCATTACTTGTCCAGCTCCCCTTATATAATTAAGTTGAGGCCATGTGACCAGTTTTAACCAATGGACTTCTGATGTTAAAAAATGGATTTGCTCAGTTCCAGTCCATAGGTCTTAAGACCAGCAAGCCCAGGAGCCATGTGTTGAATTCACAGTCACAAGATGGAACTAGCTTGGATCCCCAAGCCATTACTTAGAAGGGAAGAACCCAAAGCAAACAGTGCATGTGTGAAAAATAAACTTTAATGTGTTAAAGCCACTGGGGTTTGGGGTTTTTTAGTTACCATAACACAGCCTAACCTTGGCAAAGACATAAAACCTACACACAAACTAATCAGAGAACAATTTAATTCAGATGACCACTGGGTGGACAGGATAAGGTTAAATGATTGACAAAGAGCTTGGAGAGGAAGTAAAAGAAGGGTAGATATTGGAACTGTAGGGAGAAAAGGGAGCATATTTCAGGGAGAAGAAACACTAAGAGCCAAGCAAGAATTCTAAAACTGGGACTGAATGGAAAGGGAGTAGATTTCTCCAGAAATAGAGGCATTTTTGTCATTAGGTGTTCCATGAGCCAGTTCATTTTCTTGCTACTTATTAACCTAACCCAAGTGTCCCTTGTCAAAGGCCTGATGATCAATGCTCAGGGCATGAACCTTAACTTGAATAAATACTAGAAAGGAATGCAAAGGTCTACTCAGTTTTCTATCTTTCATTCTTAAAGTATCAGCCAGGGATTCAGATCAGGTTTTTATTCCACTTATCCCACAACCACTCAAGCTCTAGTCTCTACAAGGGTAGAACCAGAAACTGTCCAATCCCCCCACAGCCTCCTGCTTCTGCTTCTAAGACTACAGTGATTTTCAGGGCCCAGAAATCCTGGTACACCACAGTTCTACTCATTACTCTATTTGTCGGTCTGTCCACTCACTCATCTATCCATCATGGCTTCCCAGAGGTCAGAACATCAGTTCAGCATGATTCTTATCGGTGAGAGGCTCACCATCTAATTGAAGTTTGAACATTATTCTGTGAGGAATGGAAGGTATAGTGAGTAAATAAGTGACACATCAGACTTGATTTTAATAAAGATCATGTTGCAAATTGCATAGTGGAAGTAAAATTAACAGCAGGGAGTTTGTAGTTGTCCAAACAAGAGACAATGAGGTTTTTTTTAATCTATAGCAATACCATATCAGTGGATATGGTATCTCTCTCCTAGGGAGACTTAGGAGGAGAACTAAGAAGAATAGGTAAGTGAATGAAGATGAGGGAGGCCAGTAAGTCAAGGCTGACACCCAGGTTTGGGTGAGTGTATGAATGGTAGACCTTTAACTAAGACAAGGAATAGGAGGAAGTTGGTGGTGATGACTAATGAGGTTGATTTTACATATGTGGAATTTGAGGTCACTGCAGGACACCTGGGAACAGATACATGAGAAGAAAATGGAAATGTGGAATCCAAAGTTCAGGAGAAAAGCCTTAAGTGGAAATGGAGCCTTATCTACCTGGGTTGTAGGTTACGGCTAATGCCCGAAAAATTAATCAGACATACAAAGGATGACCTGGGGGATGTGGTGGATGGTTAATTGTGCCAGATGATCAAGAAAGGTCAAGTAGGGTAAGGCCTGCAATGTGATGACCAGTGGAAATGACAATTACAAGGTGGAGTGGAAGATTCTTTAGCCTTCATTTAGCTCCTGGGTTACTGTGACATTTTGTACAACTAGTACCTCTTCGCCAACTGACTGCTCCCTTATCTATAAACCTGTCCAATGTTGAATGAAAATGCTCCACTTTTTGGAACTGTCTTCCACCCCAACTATCCAATGTTTATAACTACTTAGCCATTCCTGCTAGCTGTGGCTTTCTGGACCACAAGTGGACTTTTGACTCACACTGAGCCAACTGGAATCTCTTTTTGTCTGTTGAGAATATAGACTGTGTTAACCAATGAAGCCATAAAGCTCTGTAAAGGTGGGGTCAATCATCTCAAATCACCTATGATTTAATTTTACGGGGGAACCTGGATTCTATAAGAATTTAAGTTTACCTTAAACCAGTATTATTCACTTGCTTTAAATTTGGCTGTTGGGATGATTTTTCCCAAAGTCAAGTTCTCTCTCAAGTTCTCTCCTGCATACAAAAGTCCCATTCAAGTAAACTATATCTCCAGCCTCTGATATATCGTGTCCTTCCTCCTGCCCTCCTTCCTTACACCCGTTTTTCTCCAGTCATATCACTCACGGAAACTTACCTTGCTGAACTCCTGCAAGCAATTACTCTTGGATGTCGAAATAAAGAACTGTGCAAAACTTAAACCAATATTGGGAATTGGGATTCTCTATAGGCTAGGTAACAGCCCATAAAGTCTAGCTTGTCCATGTCCTCAAAATACTACCTATTTTACCACATTCATAACAGACCCGCCAAGCTGAAACTCACGCTCTATGCATGATCACTACCTACATCAGAGCGGGAATGGGTGAGGTCGAGGAGAGGATATCATGACTTCCAACTTTCAGAGAGTATCTTTTTGGAAGTGAGGGAGAGAAGGCAACTGATAGAGCTGTAATGGAAATTCCTCTTCGCTCTGAGGATAGATCCCTTTATTTCTAAGGGCTACCCATCAAATCTTAATCCAAAGGCAAAAAAGGGGAGCCTCCTTCATAACACGAATTAACTATGAGCATTCAATGCCATCAGTCTCTTAAAAATCTTGAGCAGGAAAGGACAGAAAGAGGAGAGAGGATGAGAACGAGGACACAGATGTGCAAAACATAAGGAGAATGGAGGACAACCAAGGATGCAAAGCAAAGAAAGAATCAAGAGAGCAAGGGAATTACGTTCAAAACTCCAAGAAGCAAATTTAGCCAGAGGATTAAAAAAACTATTTCTTGCTTTATAATGAATTAATTAACAGAGTTTAGAGAACAATGCTACCTTTTGATGAATGAGTATAAGTAAGCATTATCTATAATCTGCAAAGCACTAACTGTTATCTTATTTTCATACTCTTTCTGACTCAGTTTCCTCATCTTAAAATAAGAGGCCCTGGAGCTTAAGGTGTCTAAATTACTTCCAGCTCTTAGACATTCCATGGGGAAAGGACAGGCATGGTCCCCAGAGATACCTGAATTTCTTGCAGCACATCTGAACATTTAAACCTAAAGACATTTGGTACTTACTAACTTAATTGAATTTAAAGTGTTTTTTGCTTTTTTAAAAAAAAAAAAACCCACACAGATTAGAATTTGTCTCTCTTTCACAGAGAAAGCCAAGCACTTGATCATGTACTTGGGTTAGGTACTGTGCATTTGACGCATCTGGCACGTATCATCACAGCTAGTTCACAGGACTGGCCGCCAGCCCAGGGGTTAAGAACAAACTCAGGAGCTGGCTTGTCTGGATTTGAATGTTAGCTCTATTGATTAAGCAGCTCAGACATGTTACTTATTTCTCTGTGCCTCAGTTTCCCATCATTGCTAAGATAAAAATAGCAATAATACCAACTTTACAAAATTGTTCTAGGACTAAATGAGCTAACGGTGGTAAAGTACTTAGAGCAGTATCTGGTACTACAGATTTATTCAAAAAAACAAAAACCTTTTGAAAGCTAGGTACTATTATTATTCCTAATTTATAAGGGAAGACCCTAAGCCTTTAAAAAGTTAAGTAACTGGGGGACTTCCCTGGTGGTCCAGTGGTTAAGACTCTGTACTGCCAATGCAGGGGGCACAGGTTCAATCTCTGGTCGGGGAACTAAGATCCCACATGCCGTGCAGCACAGCCAAAAGATTGAAAGAAAAAAAAAAGTTAAGTAACTGTGGACCAAAGTCACCCAGCTAGAAAATTGTGGAGCCTCATTCCAACCCGACCAAGACTCCAGAGCTGATAGGCTTTAATGCCTTCTCATGCTGTCTCCTTCCATAGAGCAACTCGTCCACCAGAAGAAGACACTGAACCAATGACTCTGGAACAGACACTGGGAATATGCCACTCTCGTATCTGGCTAGACCAGGAATTCCCAACTGTTTCCTACTGACTTGTGTGTAACATAAAAATTTTAAGTCCTTTTAATGTCATTCTTGTCTATCACTTCAAAGTTTGGTGCTCACTAGTTTCTCTATACACATTTGCTCCACATCATAAAAACAACCAAAATGCAGATTAAAACCCATTCCTTTCAAAAACCGGCTTCTCATCATAACACCTTGGATGAAAATATTGAGTTTTTATTGTGTCCAGGCACTTTGCTAGGCATAAACATTAATTCATATGATCCTCACAATAATCTTCTAAGTTCCATTTTTCAGATGAATAAATGAAATGTTTACATATTTTCCCCAAGCTCATGCAGCTAGCTAAGAGCAGAGCCAGATTTTCAGTCATCTCTGCTTGACTCACAACCACTCTCCTACACTATTCCTTTTAGACTGAAAGAACCCTGCCAACTATGGGATCACTTTATACTCCTCAGAGACTGAAACTCATAAGACAGGACTATGGGGTTTATAAAAATCCATTCACCTACTGTGAGCAAGTAATATGTTAATTGTCCTCAAAGAGATTAAAGGACAGAACACATAAAGATGGAACCACAGAAATTTAAGTGATAAATTGTTTCAGGTAGGCGATTAAATAATAATAATAAATATATGTAATATTTCTTTTATATGTTATACCTTTGTAGATTGTTTCGGACCTTCAGAAACATTAGTTGGTGCTAATCTTGTCTCCTTTACCTCACAGACCTTGAGCAAGTTGCAATAAGCACCGTGACCTCCATCAGAAACTGGGAAGGGCTCTTTTGAGGACTGAATGAGTCCCTGTAGGAAAGGCCCGGCAGAGGCCCAGGCAGGGCAGGCACAGTGCAGGTGTTCAACTAATGTCGGGCTCTCTCTCCTTGCACTGCCCATGCCTGGCATTGAGAATGGCTCATGGGGCCCTGAAAATACATCTACAGAAGGAGCCGAGTGAGAGGAATGTGCTGTGATCTCAGTCCTCTAATAGGATTCACACCTTTTGTACGATTGCCTATTTTCTGAACTCAGCTCTGAAATGAGCTATTATCCTCTGTTTCACTCTTCTTCGTATTATCCAAAATAATTCAATGTCCACCTTTCCCTTTGGGAAAATCAAAGGTTGACATGGCTACCTTCTGAACTCAAGCTGTTAAAGATCTCTTCCTTCTGTTCAAAAAGTTTTACTGATTTTGAAAGGTCTTATTGATAAAAAACAGAGAAACTCAGGGGAAAAGGACAAAGAGAAAGAAGAAGAAAGAGAAAGAATAAAGAGGCCAGAAAAGAAAGAGAAGGAAGAGAGCCCAAGAGGAGCAGAGAGAGGCAAAAGGCTACTGAATGCATAATTGCCAACAGTTTTAGAAACTGGTTCAGGTCACAATCACGGAGCATTATTTTTAAAAACCAAGGGGAAAATATTTACACAAAATCCAAAGGATACGTGCTGTTTGTTAAATGCTGTAAAATGACAATGTATTCAATTCATTAATTCATGAATTAGTCTGTGTAATGTTTACTCCTGGCAGCTTAGCATTTCGGAGATGAATATTTAAGAGAAAAAAGGAGAAATTCAAAAACCAAAGACAGAATTAAAGAACCATTTTTTTTTGTTTTGTTTTTACACCTCCATTTGTGTGTCTTGGTTTTATTTGTACAGTGTAGTTAAAATTTAGGGGTTAGGGGTGAATGAAATGGGTGACATGGAACCTTCCAAGTCCCTCTTGAAGCCCTCAGCCTCCCAGGTATGTATAAAAGTCACAAGAATTTCCAACAATTTTCTAATTGTGCTCATAAATGATAGTTTCAAAAGGCGATTTGTTATAATAAACATATATTACGAGTAAATTAAGCCTTAATTATGTTTAGCAAGTTTTATGTTCTCATTAAAAGCAGAATCACAACAATAAACATGACTTACCAGCAGAATTAACTCTGCCGCAATTGTCTACTCTTCCCAAACATTCTTTGTGTGCTCTTGCACCACACTTAACACATAAATAGCCTTGATAAAATGTTCCCCTGCAAGGTAAAATTAGAGGGTGATAGGTTAAAAGGTGTGAAATTCTGCCTATAGGAAATCATTACTGCCAGAAAGCAAAACAAGAGAACACAGTGCTATGCCGAGTTCCCTTCAGTGGAGGGAGAGGACCTTCCTGGGTTCTGAAGGAACTGTCCAGGCACAAGGCCAAGGAAGGACCTGATGGATCCAAACTCGTAAGGCAATATCCCCACTTGAGAACATTTTGCTGGGACCTTAGCAAAGTCTGAAACATTTGGCAATTATACCAGTTCCTTTAAACTGAAAACCAGGATCACACCAACTTACCTCAGGAGCATCTGGCAGACTTTGCAGGATGTAACGCGGTTGAAGGTGTGCATCTTGAACTCATGGAAATTGGAGTCTGCATAGTCTGGCCTTATGTTGGACCTACACAAAGGGAAAAAAGTAACATCCTCAAGAAAGTTTCACAACAAAACCGCAGTCTAATTCATCAACATTACATTGGGTAGAGAGGTGATTCAGTCAAATAGGCTATTAAATATGCAATGTTTTCTAAGCCAAAGTATACTTTGCTTTAAAATATGCACCAAAATCTGGTTGCATGAGAACCAGCAATTTGTAAAGATTGAAGCAACCTAATCCTCCTCAGCATTGAGTGTTCCCAGGGAACTTTACAGAATGGCCACGTAGGTCAACCTGTCAGGAGAAACATAAAACCTGCTGGATATTCACACTGTGTGATCATTTCTTTTCTCTAACCACATCACTGAAACAGAAATGAGTTGCAGGGGGCGGGAGGGAGGGGAAGAGGGTGCTGCATTTCCACAGGGTCCCTGTCCAAACAGGTATGTGGATTATGTAATGATCTGTAAAAGTGAACAAAATTTTATAATAAGTGTTGAAACAAAGCATCAGTCTGATCATTAAAAACTTCCTCCTTAACAAACAGTCCACTTTCCTTGCAATCCAAATAAAAACTAAGCAAAATTATTTTATCATTTATATTATACACATATGCAAAAAAATACTAAGCATACTGCACAATGACATTCACCGTGTATTTACTCTGTGCCGATACTGTGATAAAAATATGATTTGTTCATTATATCGCATTTAACCTTCACACCAATCCTAACTGGTAGGCACTAATAATATCACTAGTTTACAAACAGGGAAACAGAGGCTTACATTAAAGTAAAGGAAATGGCAGAGCTGGGAACTCCAACCCAGGTCTGTGCTCTTAGCCACCAAAGCTATAGTGCAAGGAGGAATTCAACAATATTCACCTTCATATAATTAGATTTTTGTGTCTAATAGGCATGTTGGAAACTGTTAAGTTTAGTCATCTCCAGAGGATTTTTTATATTATTCTTAATTTGTCCATGTCACCAAAGAAAGCAGAAAAATTAGGAAAGGATAAGTTAAAAACGAATACAGATCAGAGGTACACCTAGAAAGCGAAGATGATGTTCTCTGAGATGTTACAAGCAATTTGGGAGACAGCAGGAAAAGTTTGAGATACTGATGAGCTAGGATTTCCCCTTTTATAGAACACAGCAACTCTCAACCACATTGGCGTAATGAAGCATAACACAGGCGGGCGACCAGGCATCAATCTCTGAGGTACCAGGAGAAGCCTTATGAAAAAACATTCACAAAGGCAATTGGAGTAGCAGGCAGTGTTGCAGAAGTGTCAGCAAGGTCAGCCTTCCAATCCATCTGCTGAATATGAGCGTGCTCAAAATGAAATCAAATATTAGTGCCATCTGGGATTTCTCTGCTCTGTGCTTCTGGTGACCTCACTTTTTAGGAAAATGTTCCACTGCGTGCTGAAAAGCACGGCCATTTCCATAGAGGCATTTTTTTGTCACTGATGAAGAAGTAGAGTTCTTCTGCAGGAAAGGAAAAGGTGGGAAAAGATAATGATCTAGAAACAAAACTCTCTTCACATTGTTTAGAAAACATTTGATTCTTGAGTCCATACAGCCAGATGGGAAGGGCCATTGTTCATTCCTCTCTGAGCGTCAAGGTGATAGTCATAGAAGAATTGTCAAATAGCAGCTTCGGTCCCAGGAACTTGAAGAATTCATCACCCTGGAGTTTTAGAATAAAAGTGGTCTCCTTCAGGCAGAAACTCAAGTAAATAGATACCAAATAGGTAAGAATTTAATTAATCTTAGAAGTCTGCCTGGGACATAGGTAGAACACCTTTCTCCTAGGGTCAACCCAAGTTGTGTGTGTGTGTGTGTGTGTGTGTGTGTGTGCGTGCGTGTGTGTGTGTTTACCATCATTTGTATTTAACACTTTCACCAACTAACTAGGAATAAGCTGACTTTTCAGAAGACAAAAGCTGAGAGGAAGATTGCACTAAGAGGTTAAAAAGAAAAATCTTACATAAAGAAAAAAACTCAGAAAATATTGTTAACAGTAGTTGCCGTAAGTTAAGTGAGACCTGAAGTAGTAGGGTAGAATGATAGAAAGGAACAGTTGGAAGTTTTCTTTTTTTTTTTTTTAACTAAAACTGTATATTATTTTAAAAATTTTAAATCAAACACTAAAGTTAACTCTATGACCCTGCAACTGCTATTGAGACACTATAGAATATAAAAGCATAGTTGAGGGCAGGAATCTGAAATTAGACCACCTGGGCTTAAATCCTAACTTGCAAATCACTAGCAGGGTGACCTTGGGCAGGTTAGTAAGTATAAAACAGGAATACTAATAAAATCAAGCTTGTAAAGGAAGGTAATTTATATAAAGTGCTTAGGACTTTGCCTAGCCCAGAGTTGGTGTTCAGTAAGTCTTGGCTCTAATTTATAAATTGCTGATTCCAAATCCACATAATAATGATGTGATCAGGATAATACTTTATGAGTGGTGAAGAGTCCCTTGGTAGTCTTGGGAATTTCTAGAGGGTCCCCATTCTCCTGGGAATTTCATTGCAGGAAGGTTGTTGTATGTTCAGTGTCCTTGGGACCAGGAATCCATATATAATGATTTAAGCACAATAAGAAATGGGGTTACTCAGAAGAGGACACATATGCAAAAAGCCCAGGGAATTAGATGAAGTCATATCAAGCACCAACTGAAGAGAAGAGAGACATCAATACACATGGAGATGCAAAAATCAAAGATAGTAAGTTGGCTAGATGGGAAGAGCTGGAAAGGCAGGTTGAAGGAGAAGAGGATAAAGAAACACCAGGTTTATAGATTTGGTAACAAGGACAAAATTGATCAAAAGTAGAGTTTATTGCACACCTCTAATGTACCAGGCACATTAATTGACTCTTCATATATTTTTTCACATTTACTTCTCATAATCAACCTATAAGGTAGAGTCATTCATTCACTTCATATTTATTGAGCACCTACCATATACATAGGCCGTGAAGCAGGAACAGAAAGAAGAGCCCTTTAGCTGGAGCCCGGTGGGTGAAGAGGGGCAATGTAGGAGATGTGTAAGAGAGGTTGGCAGGGCCAAGGAAAGAGTTGATCTTACACAGGGATTGACCTCACATTTAGTTGACAAAAAAAAAATCTCTGTGGCTACTATGTAGAGAATTCCTTACAGTGCAGCAAGAGTGGACATAGCAAGACCAATTATGGGGCTGAGTTGCCTGCAGATGAGAACTGAAGATCCAGTGTAAGTCAGCTCACTTGCTTGGTGTTGCAGCTATACAGAAAGGATTCCATTTTAGTAACCTGTTTTGATATACTACAGTTTACTTATGAGAACGTGAGTGGAATCTCATAGATTCCATTTCTTTTGCTTCATATAGGGCCCATTATGAATACAATTAATCAGTCAATCAAATATTTATAGAGCGAGGCATGTTGATCCTCTTAAGGCTCCTTATAACTACATGTTCTCCTCCAGTTGCCCCCTCTTGTCACCTGGTTCCATGTGGGAGCCAAGCTGAGGGCTACACACCTCGGCTCGGCCTAGGCATCCTCTTCATCCCGCAGATCTGCATTCCCACCGTTCCTCAGGCATCTCAAATGCAGCACATACAAAACTCAACTCCATAACTTTCCTAACATACTTGATTCTTTTTTTAAAAAATAGAAACCCTTGTGTCGAGGGCTGATTTTCAATAGATGACAGCAACGGAGCTGCTATGTATGAAAAACCCTGAAGCAACATATCTGATTCTAATCAAATTCTGATTTCAATCCATCACCATTCACCCCATCTTCCAGCTGAGAACCTCAAGAGTCATGATGAATTTTTCCCTCTCCCTGAAACCTTCCTACATATTCATTCTCTCTTAACCTCTCATCTGTTCCAATTTCTCCTTCCCTGACACTGTGACTAATTTCTATTGATTCAACCTTAAAAATACCTCCTCTAAAATGCAGGTTCCATTCTCACATCTCACTACCTAATTCAAGCCCTCAATATCTCCTAACTGAATTGTGACAATGAACTTCTTAATTATTCCATCTCCTACTTTCTCTGCCTATTTAAGGCCATCTTCCATACTATTCCCAGAATCACCTTTAAAAATGAAAATATGGGCTTCCCTGGTGGCACAGTGGTTGAGAATCTGCCTGCTAATGCAGGGGACACGGGTTCGAGCCCTGGTCTGGGAAGATCCCACATGCCGCGGAGCAACTAGGCCCGTGAGCCACAACTGCTGAGCCTGCGCGTCTGGAGCCTGTGCTCCGCAACAAGCGAGGCCGCGATAGTGAGAGGCCTGCGCACCGTGATGAAGAGTGGCCCCTGCTTGCCACAACTAGAGAAAGCCCTCGCACAGAAACGAAGACCCAACACAGCCAAAAATAAATTAATTAATTTAAAAAAATATAAAATAAAAATAAAATAACAAATGTTCAAGTACAATTGGTGTCTAAATAAAAAAAATGAAAATATGTCACTCACTCCTTTGAATATGTCCACCGGTTCCTATTGCCTACAGGGATAAAGTTAAAACTTCTAGCAATGGCATGCAAAGTGTATTAAGCTATAGCTTTATCTACCTTTCACCTGCCTCTTCTTTTCCAAAGACTCACAAGCCATACACTATAGACACACAGATCTTCTCACATTTCTCAAGCATATTCTTCTCGTCCATAACCCTCGGTTTTGTAGTCCATTCATTCTAAATGTTTCCTCTAGCTTACAAGTGTTAATTTACCTGGTTACTCATTTAGGACCAGATTAAAAAATGTGACTCCTTTGATAATATCTTCTTTGAGTCTGCATGATAGTGATAGTGATTATCATATCATCTAGATTTCCAAAGTACTTTTTCAGCCTTCTAGTATAATACTACATTGTATTATAACCACTTACGATCTACTTCCAACAACCAGAAAGCTGTTCTATGTTGTTTATGTTTATATTACCAGGACCTAGCTCAGTGTCTCATATCTAGTATATATTAAGTTGATATTATTGAATAAATAAATTAACAAATATCCCTACCTATACACTAAGTATTCTTCTACTTAGAGGGAAAAGGACTGAAAAAAGAAAAAGCATAGTCATCACACCCTCAGAAAGTTGTCCACTGAGTTAGAGAAACAAAAACATCCATGAAATAACGAAAATTTACAATTAAGGAGTAAAGAAATAAAAAGCGGAGATCAGTTAGTGGTTACATTAGTTAGAGAAAGTCAGTGGTATTTAGTAGATAAAGGAAAGGGGGAAAGTGATATAAGTTTTGGGGGAAAACAAGACTGAAAGTTCACAAATGAATATCAAGTGTTCGTAGAACAATGGACAGATCAGGGCATCATCTGTGACACTGTGATGGTTAATTTTATGCGTCAACTTGACTGGTCCACGGGTTGCCCAAATTTTTGGTCAAACATCATCCTGGGTGTTTCTATGAAGGTATTTTTGGATGAAATTAACACTTAAATCTGAGACTGAGTAAAGCTGATTGCCCTCCCTATGTGAGTGGGCCTCATCCAACCAGTTGAAGGCCCAAATAAAATAAAAAGGCTGACCCTCCCTCAAGTGAGAGAGAATTCTTTCTGCCTGACCACCTTCGAACTGGGACATAGACTCTTTTTGCCTTCAGACTCAAACTGAAACAATGGCTTTGCCTGGGTCTCAAGTCTTCAGGTCGAAGGACAAAACCACACCATCAGCTCTTCTGGTTCTCAGGCCTTTGAACTCATATGGACTATGCCTTTGGCTCTTCTGAGTCTCAGCTTACTGACTCACCCTAGAGGTCTTGGGACTTACCAACCTCCCTAAGTGCATGACAATTCCTTATGACATGTAATACACACACACATATACATACACAAACACATATATATATCTATATATATATGTACACACCTTATTTGATCTGTTTCTCTGAAGAAACCTGACTATTACAGAGATACTAGGAAATAATGTTAGGCAGGATTAGTGGGGCCAATTACCAAAGGAGGGTGTGGGAGCAACATCTAAGTTCAAATTTGTCAGCCTCCATAACATTTTCCTTGACACCCCAATGCCAACTTAATATGAACCACCTAGGCTTTCACTAACTTTGTACAACCCCTAAAAGAAATCACCACATAGCATTAAAAGTGCTTGTTTGCATGTCCATCTCCCTGCTGGCCTATGTGGTGCTTGAGGGCAGGGGGCATGACTTCTCCTTTTTAACTTTGGCTCACATTTACAGTTATCAAACATTCGACTAGGAAAATAAGCTGCTAGACATTTATGGTTGATGGAAATCAGAAAAACATGCTTTTACTATAGCATTTAGTTTACTTATTTTCAGAAGGCTGCCTTTGCCACATTATCAGATGGAGATTTGGATGGAGTACAAGAGAGAGAAAGATATTTTTACTATGCCAAAAAATTTTTATCTCCCATATAAAAGAAAGCTGAAGAAAAACAATGATTAACTGAATTTCAATTAAATGTTATAATTTATGTTTATTTACCTACATCCTCTCTTCCTTGTGAGAATATTTAATCTTTTTACAAGAACTAGAATGCAACTCATAGATACAAATATATTTCAGTAGTAACTACGACAGGAGTTATAGTTATAGTCAGCTATTATTTTAAAAATGTATATATTTAAAATTAACATTCTTCTCAATTTTAACTATAAACTGATATCTTTTAGTAATATAGTTTTAGAACACAGGAAGCAAATATTAGCAAAATAAAATAATCTGTAATGATCATGACTAATTAGAGTAGAAGATGAGAATCAATTTATGACATCATACTATCTCATGCCCTGTCAATATTACCAACATTCAAATATTCAGTTCATATCTGGGTGCCCACTCCAACAGGAAAAAAAAAATCACCATTATGGGCATTGTGACAATTATACAAAACACAAAATAGTTTATTTCATCATACTGCATTAAAAGTTAGGTGAGAGAGCTGGAAGCATAAATTGGTGCTTTGAAAAATACTTGTCTGAATGCAGCAGGCTTTTTTGTGCACCAAAAATACACAGAAAAGTAAAAATATATACACACATAGCTATATGTGTAAATATTGCTGAAATTCAGAAAATACACATTTTGACAAACAAATGCCGGGCATAAAATTACAGTTAACTGTCCCATAAGAAAATGCTGAGCAATCTTAATTTTTCTATGTATTATTCTATTAAATTATTTTATTTTCTATGACATCACAAGATGATGCATCTCATCTTGCATCCTTCTATTAACCTCTATTACTTAAAAGGCAGTAAATTACTATAAGCAATAATACTTAATCTTGTTTTCCAGAGCAAGCATTAAAACTCATTTAAAATAATATGGATACTCTATTACCTTAGGGATACTTAGTTATATCATGTCTCATTTAAAATAAATTTTTTAAGGGATTTCCCTCATGGTCCAGTGGTACAGAATCTGCCTTCCAATGCAGGGGATGTGGGTTCAATCCCTGTTCGGGGAACTAAGATCCCACATGCCGCAGGGCCACTAAGCCCGCGTGCCGCAACTACTGAGCTCGCGCGCCTCAACAAGAGAGCCCACATGCTGCAAACTACAGAGCCCACACACCCTGGAGCCTGCGCGCCACAACTAGAGAGAAGCCCGCGTGCCGCAACGAAGAGCCCACACGCCGCAACAAAAGATCCTGCGTGCCTCAATGAAGATCCCACATGCCTCAACTAAGACCTGACACAGCCCCACCCCCCCAAAAAAATAAAATAAAATAAATTTTAAAGTTTTCTGAATTTTAAAAAATTTTCTATGTATTATATATATGTGTGTATATATATATATATATATATATATATATATATATATATATATATATATAAACAATTTCTCAGATTAATAAAGAACCAAAAAAGCAATGGATCATCTCAAGGGATGTCAAAAAAAGACATTTAATAAAATGTATCATGTGCTTCTGATGAAACTCTAAGTGAACCAGATGTTAGACTAGATGTTAAGGGATGTTTTCATAACACGATAAAGAATATTAAGCTAAAGACAATTGAAAACATATTTAAAACACTATCACAATCATATTAAAGTTTCCTGAAGTCAACTATACTACTCGACATTTTTCTGGAAGAGCTGATCAATATAATATGACAAGAAAAATAAATGTGAGAGATAAATATTGTTAAAAAGTACACAGAATTATCATTTGGAGGTGACATTATGGAGACTACTAGGAAAAGCCAAGAGAAGAAACTTAAAACTAATGACACTAATAAGAGAAAAAGACATATCAGGTGGTGTCTGGAGAAATCCATCTGTAAGCTTCCAATGTTCTCCAGCAGTAAAATGCAGTAACACGTGTGTAGTGTTTTTACCCAGCAAGATTCCTTGCGGCTCATGGCTCAAGGATTTTTTGGGGGTTGGTTACACAGGCAAGATCAGCCACAATCATTAAAAACTCTCAGAAGGAAAGTAGGTGCCCATCATAAACCATTGTATTATTATTATTTTTTTAATTTAGGCAGGCTAGCACAATAAAATTCAGTACCCCTGGCACACCAAATAACCTTACCACTTAGTACCATAGGGACAGGGAACATTTCAAAACCCAAGTTCCCAGATGTCAGTCAAGGTCTAAGCCTGAAAGCAGACTTTGCTAAAGATAGCAAACTCAAGCCTGCCATGTTAACTCTTTCCTGAACAAAAATGTGTAAGAAAAATCATAGCATGAAATGTTCAGGTTCTGGATGAATAAAATTTTAAAATTAACTGAGGGAAATAAAAAACATTCAAGTAAATAAAAGCTACATACCAAATTCCTGAATAAGAAGCTTGCATATTTTATTATAAATACACTCTTTCCTCAAGTTAATTTATAAATTTAAAACAATTCCTTCCTCCCAAACCAACACATAGACACACACACAAACACAAATATACAATGAGAATTTTTTGAACTTGACAAATGATTATAAAATTCAACTGGAAGAATAAATACGTGAGAATAGTTGGAAAAGTTTTAAAACTAAGATGAATTATTATAGGGGGTACATGGTAAGCCATCATAACCTAACAGATACTAAAATGTCTTTTAAAGCTAGCATTATTAAATCTGTATGGTACCGACAACAAAACAGACAGAAAGATCAATAATAAAGCCCTCAAGGAGATCACACATGTGCAAAAACTCAGTATGCAATTTTTGTGGCAGTTTGTTCATTTATTTTTCCATTCAAAGAAAAAAAAACAAACAAGAACTTAATATCTAATACCAGGCAGTGGGATATAATGATAAGCAAAAACAAGTAAAGTCCCTGCCTGTTTGGTGCTGGTAGGGAAAAGAAATATCTAAATAACTCTATAAACAATTGTGAAACTGCAGGAGTGACAACTGTCACAAAGAAAGATTGTATTATGAAAACTTACAATTTGGAATGTGACCTTATCTAATGATTATCACAGAAGGCTTTCCTACAGAAACAATGCTTGAGCTGACATCTAAAGATGATCAAGAATTCAGGCAATGAAAACGAAGAATGTTCCAGACAGAGGAAAGATAACAGATTATAAATACATTTTAGAAAGTACACTTCCAGCTTTTTGAAAATGTTAAGAAAGGACATTTCTATCACCCATTTTATAACAAAATTAAAATTCAGGTAATTAAAGATTTACATTATTTATTTGATAAATATGTATTACATACCTGTGATGGGCCATGAATACTGCCAGCAATAAGGAATAATAAGATGGACAAAACCACTGCCCTCATGGAGTTTATTTAAATGTCAAATTTATCTATAAATCTATATTTAAATGTAAAATTTAGAGAGAAACCTGAAATTTGTTTTAAGCAAAAAACAAAAACATAAAAGTACTTGAAGAAAATACTGATGACTACTTACATAATCTCTAAAGGTAAAAAATAAAGATAGCTAGATTTATTTATTTGTAAAACCCCAAATTCTTCCTTGAATCAAAAACAATAAAAATGAAAAGAAAAAGCAGGAAAATATCTGTAATTTTCATGATAAAAGATTAACGTCCTTGCAATATATAAATGCTCTTAAAATCTATAAGGAAAAACAATGAACACTCCAAATGAAAAATTAGCAAAGAAATTAACAGGGCAATTTATTAAAAAAAAGAAATAAAAACAATTAATAAATATACAAAACATATTTAAGTTACTAGTAACCAAAAGAAATGCAAATTTAAATAAGATATCATTTCACATTAACAAACTGACAAAAAAGAAAAAAGGAAAAGAAAAAAAGATAATACCTAGTGTAGATGAAGCTATAGAAATATCCAAAACCTTAAAGATGTATTAATCATATGACATAAAATTCTGCTTATTAGAAGTAATCATGAAGGGCTCACTACAACATATTTAATAATTAACATTGGAACTGATTTCATTAAAAATAAGGAACAAGGTAAATTATAGCATATCTATAGATGGAATATTATACAACAATTAGAAATGATAAAGTGAACATATATATTAACCAAGAAAGATATCTGCAATATACTAAAGGAGAACAACTTTATTCCAAACTATCTCCAGAACTGTGATTAATATGACACAACTGCTTGCTAACATACATATGTGAAAATGTGAATAGGTAGAGGCATTATGAATTATGAATGATTTTTTAAAATTTAGAGTTATCTGTGTTTTCTAAAGATTTTACAGTGAATATACATTATTAAATTTATTCCTTACATCTACTGTTTCCAGAGACAAAAAAAAAGCAAATACAACCATAACAATCCACAAAAGCTTTAAAGAGGTTAAGCAACTTGACTAAAATACACAGATAATAAGTCATTGAACAGGATTTGAGTCAAAGATTTGTCTCAAAGCCTGTGTGTTTAATCACTATGCTAAAAATATCGCAAGGCAATTAAAAAGCAAAGACAAACTGAATTAAATGTTTGTAGCATATGTGAAAATATTCTTGATATAAAAGAAGCCATTACAAATCAATGATAATACAATGCTGAACTGACCCATAGAAAACTTGGCAAAGGATATGAACAAGGAATTCATAAAGAAAAACAACTCATTGACAAGCCTGTAATAAACTATTCGGCCTCATTAGTAAATGTAGAGACATGGGAAGGCTACAGGAGACACATTGTTTGGAAACTGTCATTCCTGGACCCTGATTGCTTTGCTCTCCCCTTCTCACCCCCCTCAGGGATGTGATCTTAGTGATGCTGCATTCAGTCTAAGAGCTCATCATTTGTAAATATTTCCATGAATGGAAGCACACAGACTGTTAGTGCTTCAACATGGAAGGCTAGCCCCAAGTATAGAAGGATAGTACTGCAGCATGAATTGAGTGTTCTGGAATAGGCAAGATGCTGCCCCACGCAGACAAAGTGACTGACAGTTATGGGCCCAAGAAAAGCTAGTCAAACTATGGTGCATTTGTTCCTACTCTATCTGCTGTCAATAAGACCTTCTATCCTTGACTAATTAAAAAGGATTCTATTCAGACTTCTTGAGTGTGAGGGGTGGGATGGTTTTTGGTTTTTGTTTGTTTGTTGTTGTTGTTGTTTTTCCCCTGCTAAAACAGAACCTTTTAGAAAACCTTGGTTTTCAAAAAAATGAAAAATAAAACAATATTTTTTTTTTTACAATAGTGAATAATTGTTAACAAGCTGTGTCCAATGATAAGGTACTGGACAAATATATTGTGATACTTCCACATAATGGAAAAACAATCAGCCATTTAATCATATCGAAGAAGAGTTTTCACAAGAAAACATAAGTATAAATGTATTCTAGAGACAGTGTTCATGTACATATGTATATATGTACGTGTGTATCCGTATGTAAATATGTATCTCTGTTACCATAGAAAGGGATATAACACATAGAGGAAAAGAGGAATTAGAACCAAAATAGAGTCTCATAGCATCATGTAATGTTCCTTCATTGTACTTGTAACAATTTCCTTGTTTACATTTCTTTGTATGATTATTTGATTAATGCTTATTTTCCCCCCAAAGAATTTAAGCTCCATGAGGCTGGGACTGTGTCAGATGTGCTTATCACTGTATCTCTGGCATCGTGCACAGTGCCTAACATACACAGGCATTCAACAAATGTGTTGATGTTTAATGGAGTATCAAAAGAAGATTAAATACATAAGAGTAAAATAAAGTTAGTATATAAAATGTATTCCAAAATATAATTGATTAATTGTTAAACATGTTACAAATTTACTGCTATACTTCCTAGCAACCAAAGCAAAGAGGAAAACAGGATCACTTGAAAGATAATTGTATAAATTTTCCTGGCACCAAAGTGGAAGAAAAATTGCTCTGACAGATTTTTATAAAAGGGACACTGTGTGAGATATATAGACAATGTCTTCAACAACATCCCTATAAATACAGTTGTACCCCTGCCCCTTCTAGCCCTTCTTGATATGAGTCAAGGGCATAATGCTGAAGTATTGCTCAGCAGAAGCAATTCTATGCGGGGCCTTTCAGGACCTATTCCATCTATGCATCATCACTTAACAGCCATCAGCTCCTCTAAAATTAGATACCAAATTTGGCTAGTCAAATATTTTTCAAATTTAATAATTCCAAACATGAAAATTATCTATAGATAAAACAAACATTTGTGCCAAATCTTCAAATACTAGACCTAGAGGTAGTAGTCCTTATAATTTAGAAGAAATTTCTGAAACAGATAAAAGGCTGCTATCTTAATTGACATTAGCTTATATAAATCAATTCTCTATGAGGACTGAAGACAGGTCAGATAAATACAGAAATCCCAGAGCTCAAAAAAGACCTCAAGTTCTTTGAAACAGAGACACCATTCCCCCCACACAGTCCCCCACATGCAGGACAGATCCCTGAGCTACCTGGGAAAAGGATCTCACTTAGTAGAGTGTCTCGTACACCCTTAGAATCACCAAGTAAACATTCAAGAGTGTCCCAATAGTGCGTCCAGGTTGTTTTTTGTCAAGTTACAAGCACTTCTGAGATCTCCAGTTCTGAATAAGCATACTTCAACCAAGTATAGTCTTAGCCAAAAATCAAAATAAGATCAATCATTTTTTACCTCAAATTTAGGCTTTCCTATAAGATCCAACTTTAACAGTCTCATTAAACAGTGTTTTCTTCCCCCCTTCCTTTGTTAACAGGCAAAATCCAGAATAAAATCCAAATATTTATTTTTAGAATATCCTACACTGTGAAATTAAATCTACCAAACAGGTAATGGATAAATACAAAAGACTTTATTCATAAAATCTTTCAGTAAAGTATCCTAAATCCTTACCTGTTTTTTCACAATTTGTTCTCACAATACAGTAGCATACTAATGACACTGCTGGCTATTTGAAAGGGCAAAAAAATGAAAAACAAACAGGTCCTTCAAAAACCAAGTTAAAAAAACAGAGTTCAGAAGGGATATCTTCACCTATTCCTAAGGATTCATAAAAGGAATGAAAACAAAAAAGAGATTTATAAATCACATCCAAATCTTATTCTTTGTATTCCAAATCACGTACCATTTTTTATCTAGGGAAATGAATAAATACTTTCAAAATACCAATAAAAATAAGATAATGCTTGGCTCTGAAAAACAGTATTTTCTTATCTTCTATATATAGCACTTCTTTATCTCATTCAATGTTGACTTCATAGTCAATTTTAAATATACATCCATCACTGAATTTCTGTGACATCTCAAAGAAACTGTTGAATGAAATGTAAAGTAAGTTAAATCCATAATAAATTTAAAGTGGAAAAAATGTCAGACTACATATAATTTGGGTCTTTGTTATAAACTTGATGTGTGGCTTTCGGCACATAACATATTGATATCTTTCTATTTCTAGTCTCCTCACCAATCAAAGAACTCTATCTGTCATCCCTGCTATAGAAGGAAGGCCATGGTCCAGGACTGGGAGAAGGAAGAAGGGTCATCATTTTTGGATCCTTTTCTATTCATCATTCAGATTTGTTCTGAGGATAAAGTGAAAGCACATATATATACAGCTTATTAAATTTTATTTATTAAATGTGAAAAGCATTATACAAATGCTGGATGCTATATCTACTATTATTGTTAGTGTTGCCATAAGTGACAAGGATATAGTGGAAAACCCTGAGACCTCATAAAGGTAGAACAAAATAAATGATGACCTACCCATCACCATATCCTGAATCAATGGGAATAAAGCTCTTCTTGTATTAAAGAGTTAATGAGCATATTAAAACATTTTTTTTATTTGTTCATACAGTCAAATTAACTAAGTGCCTGTGATGTGCCAGTCACTTTCTAACACTGGGAACACAAGTGAATTTCTCTCTCCTCAACCATCACGGACCTCCAGTTAATTTGGATTATCTTGCTTTACTTCAGTTCTTCCATTAAAATAGATTGTTTATGCTCTTGGCAGGCAGGGGCGGGGAGAGAGAGAGAGAGAAAGAGAGAGAAGGAGAGAGAGAGAGAGAGAGAGAAAAGCCACGCATCTCCCACTGTGTTAGCTATTCCATGTAAGGGACAGGTTCTAAAGAATTTGGATTTTCTCATTCTCTGGTCCAGTAAATCTGTAGCATAACTCAAACATTCAAGATAACATGGATTAGGAATGCTGAGTGGGCACAGTAAATTTAAGTTCTTGTAGCACATTTTAAATTAAGTCTGATAGTATGAAGTTTGCTGTTGAATTAATGTGTTTTAGAAGCATATGGGGATGGAGATGATACTGCTGTGAAGTGGTATTTGGAAACAATAGAAGGAAATCTGAAAGGTAATCTGACAAGCTTCACAAGAACTTCCCCTTCAAATTCTATGATGATTATATATGAAAAAAAGAGTTTTGTTATCAATACTCCCACTTTTGCATAAAAGCCTCTGTTTTACACTAAACTCCACGTGTAGAAGTTCAGTATAAATTGAGCAGGATTTCAGTACAAATTTGTCATGAATTGAGGCTACTAGCATTTATCAAAACCAAAAATCACTCTTCAGCAAAAGGAAGGTTAAAGTGTTAAATATACTTATTTTTTAAAAAAGCAAATTTATCATTAACATTACTATGACATAACAGACAACTTAATAAAGATTTTTTAAGTGGTTTGGTAATATTCTAGGCCTTATGGAGCTTACAGGTTACAAAGATACTTGTCATCTCTAAGCTTGCCATAAAGTTGTAGAGACAAGACTCACACGTCGACAACTTGTAAAGAAGGTAAGAACTTGAGCAGGACTTGGAGAACTTGAGCAGTTACAGAACTAAACACAACAACTAGAGACCAGAGGAGATAGAGTGTGAGAGGATGGGTAGTTACTGAGAGCCCCCATGCCAGAGCTGATGTAACTACAACTTTTATCAAAGTAGGAGAGGAGTAATTGGTGTTCAAAGATGTAAGCTGGGCAAAGCAGAGACTTGTTCAGGTGAACAGCTTGATGCCCAGAGTTCTAAAGTGGACAAGAGAACCATTTATGGGTTCATGCTTCCAGACTCAGTTCAGGCACAAAAAATTGAATCAGGGCATTAAAAAAAAAACAAAAAAACCAAGAAGGTAACAGAAGTCAAATAGACCTGGATGGAGGGGTGAGGAGGCAATGTGCGCATTCAGCAGAATAATTAGAGTCAAATGACTAATCCCAAGGTACAGGCTGCTACTGTATGCCTTTTAAAGAATTTCCCGGAGTAGGTCAGGTGCTGCTAAAGGCTAACAGATGAGAACCACATGGCCAATGACCTTGACCAAGGTCTAGGACCTCTGGGAAGCTTTTAGCATTTGAGCTGGAAAGAATGGAGAAATCGCACTGAGAAGGCAAGGCATTCCAATGTCTAGAACTAAGCCGGGGTTAGACATAAGTGGGGAAAAGGCTGGAAGGTAAGGAAAACAGAGCCTTCAGAGGGTAGCAAACACTCCTGAGCTTCAAGGAGAGAAACATAATGAAAGCTGTGCTTTCACCCGACAGCAGCTGGGTAGAAACAAACACAGATGCACCTCTCTCTCTCTAAAGGAAAACACAACTCCCCTAATGGCATAAGGCTACCTGAGAGGAAGGGAAAACCTGAGGCTTCTAAAGTCTCTTCCTGAGCCTGAAAAAAATCTGATGATGCCTTGACATCAAACTACACAAATAAAGCAGGAACCTCAAGGTAACTTTCAGCTTTGTCCAGCCACAAAGAAGCTGAGGGCCACTGTTCACACAACCTGCTGCTTTATGTCTCCAAGTAGTTGCGTGGTGCTATTTCCCAAATGTTTCTGAAGAAAATGAATCCAGCCTGAGATTACTATCTGGGTGTCTAAAAGAAACGACAGCAAAAGAGGGTTTTGAGACAGCCTGTTTCTGTTTTCAGTTGTGCTTAGAATATGCAGAGTAGCCTGAACCCAGCCCCATTCTCCACTGTGAAGTATTAGACTGATCCTCTATTCGGCCTTTCTGCTGAATGTTTTTGTTTTGTTTTTTCCTTTTTCCTTCAAAACTAATGACAGTAGAGAAACTCAGAGTAAAATATTCTGCAAAGCACACTTTTCTCACTATCCTTGTCAATGAACTTCAAATTGTCCTGTGATTTGTGATTCTCTATCCTACAGTCCCTAACCACTGTAAAATAATATAAATTCCCGAGCGAGGCCCGAAGCACACAGAACATTAAAACTCAAGTGGCTACTGCCCAAACAAAACACTGGCTGGAAATAGATGCATGTGCCAGTCTACCTCGAAAAAAGAAAAACACAACCACCCTCCAAAAAGTATCAAGACACTCTAGCAAATGGACTCCATTTCAAAAAACATTTGGGGCTGTTATGCTCTGGACAATGCATAATAAAAATACAGTTAAACCCCTGAACTTACAGGGTTGCTTTGTAGGTAAAAGAGGACCTGCCTGAGCCAACAGAGCTCTCCAAGCCCCAACACTGGGGGAGGATCAAGGGTGCACAGCAGAATCAGGACACAGTTTCTTCCCTTAAGAGTTCCCCCACTGGGCCTTGCCTCGGCTCCCAGCCACAAGCATCACAGGCCAAAATTACTGCCACAACCTCCGCTCAGCCCCAGACTTGTGCCGCTGCCCTTCAGGGTTCTATCCCCACACAGACTGGCAGAGGTGAGCACCCTATAAAAACGCTGAAGCCCCCAGCTCAGCCCTCAAGTCAGTTCTCCATTGTCTGCCACCATCCTCCATCTGGACCCCTCTTGCTTGTGTTGGTTTACACCTAGATTCTCCCTTTGGGCCTGGTCCCTTCACAGATTGCCAGCTCAATGAGATAGTTAGCTTGGTTTTGATTTCTTTATATTCCCAGAGATTGCCTTTTGGCCTCACACATGAAAGCCTGTGGGAAATGACCAATCAGGCTCCCGGCCACTGTATGCCACCTCTGGCCAGAACTCTGGCCTGCGTTCATCTGGGAGGGAAAACCAAAACTGTCAGCATCAGCAACCTCTAAATGCTTAGGATCTGGATGGAGCATCACGATAGCTGCTTTCAATATATTTTCTCATTTAACGTCACAACAACTCTGTGAAGTAAGTATTATTAACTCCATTTGTAGATTATGAAACTGAGGCTCAGAGAGCTTAAATAATTTTTTGAGGCTCACCTAACTAGAAAATCTAAGTCTCATAACACAAATGTTGTCCAGCGATTTCCAAAATTAATGCTTCCAACCTCTTTTTTACATGACTTCCAGTTCCACATAAGAGAGAAATTTTAGGGGTCTTGGTTTCTGGGACTTTCATCTGGCCCATCCCTGGGATCACAATCAGAAGAGTAGTGCCAGCCCATGAGAGAGTCTCCAGCAGGGCATGGCCCTCAGCTTAGGCTTGTGGTCACACCAAACCCACTGAGCTCAGCGCTCCAACCATGGGTGTCTGCATTCTTACCACCCAACCCCAAATCCCAGGCCAATTCCCAGAAGGAGGCTTTCAGTATCACAAGGGGTTTCAGGGTGATGGTTCCAGCTTGCAAGCTGAAGCTATGCTAGCCACAGGGCACCAAGCAGCTTAGTGGGTCAGCCCACAATTTAGCAGACCCAACCCTACCTTGAACCTGAGGGTGCACTGGTACAATTCAACACTGCTGTCAGCCACCCTGTACAGAGGGGCTTATTCCTTTCTTACCCCCGAAAAGAGTTTGGTAGTGTGTCTCTCATTTTTCCCTCTTTCTGTTTGTGGCACCACCATGTTTCCAACGTTGTAAAGTAAGAACAAAAATATATCTAATCAACACAGAGCTGACGTAAAGGGTAAAAGAGTTAACACACATAAGGGCCCTGCACTGAATAGAGAGCCCAGAAACAAACCCACATACCTATGGTCAATTAATCTTTGACAAAGGAGGCAAGAATATACAATGGGAAAAAGACAGTCTCTTCAGCAAGTGGTGCTGGGAAAGTTGGACAGCCACATGTAAACCAATGAAGTGAGAACACACCCTCTCACCACAAAATGGCTTAAAGACTTAAACATAAGACATGACACCATAAAACTTCTAGAAGAGATCATAGACAAAACATTCTCTGACATAAATCATACCAATGTTTTCTTAGGTCAATCTCCCAAGGCAATAGAAATAAAAGCAAAAATAAATAAATGGGACCTAATCAAACTTACAAGCTTTTTCACAGCAAAGGAAACCATAAACAAAATGAAAAGACAACCTATAGAATGGGAGAAAATATTTGCAAACGATGCAACTGACAAGAGTTTAATTTCCAAAATATACAAACAGCTCATACAACTCAACAACAACAAAAAAAAACAAACAACCCAATCCAAAAATGGGCAGAAAACCTAAATAGACATTTCTCCAAAGAAGAAATATAAATGGCCAATAGGCACATGAAAAGATGCTCAACATCGCTAATTATTAGAGAAATGCAAATCAAAACTACAATGAGGTACCACCTCACACCAGTCAGAATGGCCATCATTAAAAACTCTACAAAGAACAAATGCTAGAGAGGATGTGGAGAAAAGGGAACCCTCCTACACTGTTGGTAGGAATGTAAGTTGGTACAGCCACTATGGAGAACAGTATGGAGGTTCCTCAGAAAATTAAAAATAGAGCTACCTTATGATCCATCAATCCTACTCCTAGACATATATCCAGACAAAACTCTAATTCAAAAAGATACATGGACCCCTATGTTCATAGAAGCACTATTTACAATAGCCAAGACATGGAAGCAACCTAAGTGTCCACCGACAGATGAATGGATAAAGAAGATGTGGTATATATATATAATGGAATACTACTCAGCCATAAAAAAGAATGAAATAATGCCATTTGCAGCAACATGGATGCAACTAGAGATTATCATACTAAGTGAAGTAAGTCAGAAAGAGAAAGACAAATACCTTATCACTTTTATGTGGAATCTAAAATATGACACAAATGAACCTATCTATGAAACAGAAACAGACTCATGGACATACAGAAGAGACTTGTGGTTGCCAAGGGTAAGCGGGGTTGCGGAAGGGATGGAGTGGGAGGTTGGGGTTAGCAGATGTAAGCTATTACATATAGAATAGATAAACAACAAGGTCCTACTTGTTGTTTAGCACAGAGAACTATATTCAATATCCTATGATAAACCATAGTGGAAGAGAATATTTTAAAAAATGAGGGTATATATGTATAACTGAATCACTTTGCTATACAACAGAAATTAACACAACACTGTAAATCAATTATACTCCAATAAAAAAAAAGGGGGGTCCCTGCACTGTGCCTGACATATGATAAATACAGAAGAAGTGGTAAATACTGTTATTTTATTTAAATGTTACAACAAACACTGTGAGGTATATATGATGTCTCCATTTTGTGATTTCCTAATTGAGGCTCAGAAAAGTTCATGGCCAAGCTCATGAAGCTATTAATGGGCTGAGTTCTGATTTGATTCTTAAAGACTACCCAACCCTAAGGGATTTAGAAATTACTATGTAGGTTAGGAAGAGCAACTGAAATATCTTAGATCAGAAAATTACATCTCCAGCAGTAGTATCCTATCATAAGCTCAAAGGAGTCATTATCTCACTTCAGCCTCAGCTCTAAATTATAATTCCTGGTCATGAATATCCTTCTTTCTTCCCCCAACTCCAAATCCTGTCTATCTCTGTAGTTTGGTCCTCACCTTATCTTTAAGACTTTCCCAGATCACTGTAGCCCATATGATCTGTCCTTTATCTCAAATCATGTGAAACTTACACTTTATTGTTACTCAGATGCTCTAGTCATTCTTTATTCAACAACTATTTATTAAATGCCTAATATATATCAAGCACTGTGCTGGGGAAAGAAAGTGCATGGCCCCTGGCCTAAAGGTCCTTTCAAACTAGGATGAAGATAAAGACATAAAAAAGAAGTAAATCTAATAAAGTATTCCCCAAAGGTATAAGATATGGTGGCAAATAAAGAAGAGATTGGTTGATCCTATAATACAGGTGCGGGTGGAAGAAGGCATGAGAGCATGAAAAGAGAGCAACTGCCTGAGATCTGAGTCTTGAAAGATGAAAAGGTGTTCCCTGGCAGACCTCAGGAGGGAATAGGTCCCAGGCCACTAGAGAACACTGTGATCAAAGGCTTAGAGGAATAAAGGAGTCAAGCATGTTCTGGCAGCTCCCAGGAATTCAGTCTGCTTGCAGCACTGGATATGGTCAAAAACGAGGCTGGACCTGGGCACGAGCCAGACTGCAGATGCCATCTGTGCCTTCTCTGGGAACCTGATCTTTTTCTGTGGGCAGTGAGGGACCACTAAAGGACTGTACACAGATAACCAGATTATGTTTGCATGTTAGAAAGAAAACTGGCAGCCATGTTGTGGAGAGGGTGAGACCACAGGTGGGAAGACAGTTTTGAAGACCACTGCAACAGGCTAGGTAGAAGAGTCCGAAGATCTAAGCTAAGAGAGTGACATCAGGAGTGAAAATAGGAGTCAAAATGAAAGATAAATCCAATAAGAGAGAGGAATGCCATATTGGAGATGGGCAATTTAGAAAGGTCACCCTGGCAAGGCCCACTGGGAACTTGTAGGTGGCTATGCTGGCAGCCAGGAGACCAGTTAAGAGGCTCACAGTAGCTTAAAAGACACGATAGGGCTTCCCTGGTGGCGCAGTGGTTGAGAGTCTGCCTGCCAACGCAGGGGACACGGGTTCGAGCCCTGGTCTGGGAAGATCCCACATGCCGCGGAGCAGCTGGGCCCGTGAGCCACAATTGAGCCTGCGTGTCTGGAGCCTGTGCTCCGCAACAAGAGAGGCCGCGATAGTCAGAGGCCCGTGCACCGTGATGAAGAGTGGCCCCCGCTCGCCGCAACTAGAGAAAGCCCTCGCACAGAAACGAAGACCCAACACAGCCAAAAATAAAAATAAATAAATAAAAATAAAAATTAAAGGGGTCTATTGATTAAAAAAAAAAAAAAAGACATGATAAAGACTTCTCCATGTTTTCCCTCCTCTTGATTCCACATGACTGGTGTCATCACTGGGCAGGGTCTTAACCTCGCAAATGGTTTTCTGAATCAAAGATGCCTGATACCTAAACTGAGCTTTTCTTATAGATGCTGAAAAGTAAATAGAAGTAAAGGACATAAAGTGAAGAAAAGCAGGGGAGGCACATTGGAGTAAGTTGCCAGGATCCTCAGGGTTTACTGACTTCAGACCAAACGCTGGCCATACTGGGCAGATTTCAATAGCTAGTCAAAGCCTGTTTCAATTATTTGGTTATCCCACAGGAATGTTTTCAGTCAACGACAATTTTTATTGACACACTATTCCTTTTCCTTATAGTAACAAGATAACTATATTGTCCTAGGAAGTATGTACTTGTAAATAGCAATTCTGATAGATGAAGGCAAACACAAAACTCCTTTGAATTTAGGTTATTGTTGGACAAAAAAAAAAAATCTTTAATGAAAGATTTTAATATTATGCTATCAATATCCCTCTCTCAGAAATAAATGATGATGTGTGACAGCCTACCTTCAGGACAGCTGAAAAAAATCAATGATCTTTTTAAAATCTGAGCTCTGATATTTGCAGTGCTTTTGGTTCAGATGAGAAAAAGCAGTAGAGGAGTACACATTTAAATAGATAAATAAATCCATTTAAAAAAAAGAAAAAGAAACTGCTCACAGAAGATAAACAAATCAGTCCAAAGCAGATTTTATTAAACTCGACTCAGATCTGATCCTCACACGAGCCACAATTCTCCAGAAAGTTTCTCTGAGCTCTGATTGCAAAGGCGCACAACACACATCCTTCCCACGGAGCAGTACTGACCGCTAATGGCCAGTTGGCTCACTTCAGTTTCCCCAGTTACGTCTCAGAACTGCCTTTGAAGAAGTCATTGATTAAAGTAATCAATCAATTCTCTATGTACTAATTCTCTGGCTTCTTGTGCTTTTAATATCAAAAAGCCTTCCTCACTAAAAACGAAGAGTAATCAAGTTTCCTGGATCATACACTATCTGTGCTTTTTGATCAAGGGTTCACAGTTAATTTCTTTGGCTTTGCAAGTTGATGTGTTCTACTGAATCAGCACAGACTATCAACCTGATTTCTTTATTGAGGTTTTGAGTGTAGGCAATGCCTTCATTTATAATTAAACTAATTACACTACTTTTGAGTATTACATTCTCATCATTATAATTCCACAGATGGAACAAAGCCCACTTAGTGATTTTTCCTGATGGTTTACAGGATAAGTACACAGAATTTAAAGTATATTATCACCGTTAGGGCATGAAAGCACCAATCTTCTCAGAGGGACCACATTATCATTGTCCGGTATGTGCATTCATGCACGTTCTTGTAAACATACACACATACACATACACACATACAGAGTAATAACTGTTTAATGTAATTTGGAGAAGCAAAAGAGAACAAGCACAAGAGGAAAATGTCATAACTGTTGTGTAGAAATAAAAGAGGATGAGATTCCACTATTATTTTTGTATCACAATTAGCTTCCACACTTCCCACACCTTCTTTTGCCTTTCACAAGCATTCAACATATTCAACAAACAGACTGTACAGAGTCATACATAAGAGCGAATTTTCTAGTGGTGAAGGAAAAAAATAGATCACAAATATTCCTGTCTCCCTTTTAACAAGTGAATGAATTAAGTCCCAGAGAAGGAAAGAGTCTTGTCTGGGTCCCACGGCAAAGTCAGTGGTTGGACTCGGATCCTGCCTTATCTATTTTCTCTTTGTCCAGCACTCTGAATTCCACCAAAATGTCTTCTCCATTTGGTTCCTATTCTGTTTTTAGGATGATGAATATGATCTCCAAATTAATTCTCAGAATCTTTAAACCCTTATTACTATTCATCATCAACATTATCCTCAGATACCTTACCTTTCCTCCAAATTATTAAAAATACTACTAAAGCATACTACTAAATTAATCATTAGGCATTTAACCTCTAAACACCTTTATGAAATCAGGTTTATTGGCAACTTTACATAAATGTGAATTCTCACTTTCCAAATGAATTTAAAAACCAATTGCAAATAGTCTACTAATAAACAATTAAAATTAATATTTGACTATTTCCCCCAATCAGTCAGATATTCAGATTGTCAACCTACTTAGTATATTCAAAATGGCCAGCTAGCCATATTTTAAATTAAACATAAGCCCATGGGATTTAGCCTTTGTGGGCTTTGCACATTTAGACTTGTGTCAATATCAAGAGTCAATACAAACCTAATACTAAAACACTCAATCTCTTATGTTGAAATTTTATAAAACCAAGGCATCTCTTAAAGCATCAATACCCTTTTAGAATCATTTTTAAAACCCCAAATAAACTCAGTCTAAGGGGAGTTTCATTATAATTGAATATGGAATTGCAAGTTGGACTGTGCAACACATTAAACAATTAAACAAGCGAGAAGTTTAATTAAATTTCCAATTCACTTTGGGTTCACTCTGTCCTGCAATTATAACATTTCATACTGGTATCAAGTGTTCAGGAGTCAGGAGTGCCCTGATGAAAATAAATGTGCAGTGGCAGTGGTGAGCAATGTATTAATGCCAAATAGACAGTGCGATAATGGGTCCCATTGCTGATATCCACTGGAGGATGGTTGAGTTTTCCTCTCTACCCCAAGTCCACAGGTCCCTAGATAGGGGATTGGCAGCTTTTCATGGTAAGGATATTGGGGAAAGAGGTAGACTCACCCATTTTATGAAAAAGGAACCCGCTGATAAAAGGTTTGCCTTGGAAGAAGAATCGCCAGGAATTAAAGGACCTGGGATCTAGTCTAGTTCCTCTGTTTGCTACTCCTGTGGTTTGGGGCAAGTACCTCTGTAGACAATGTTACCCCGGGTCCAAATGGATACAAATTCTGAAGCCATCCAGTACATAGACATTTAAAGAAAAAAAAAAATACATAGTCTGTTAATTGCTCTATCTACAAAATTGCTGAGGTTACAGGGGGATGGGTATTGCTCCTGACCTCTGTGGTTCCAAATACATGGCTCTTTATTATACTGCCCTGAAGAAAAACCTTCACAAGGAGAGTCTCACGTATATGTATTATGTATCACACATAAATATGTATATGTACAAATGTACATAGGAGAAAAACACAAAATGTCCCCAAATCAGCTGTACTGAGGAAAAGGTTTAGCACAGAACTACTTATCAACTTGCACAAGTCTAATGCCACAAGCCAAAAGAATGCTGAGCTATATAACTAGATAAAAAAGTGTTTGCGAAACAAGAGACACTAATGCAAGCCTAAGGCTCAACGTACAGAGCCATCATTGTCACCAAGCATCATTTTAATCTTGATACTTCCTATCTTGAAGGAGTCAGAATAGTTGCTAATTCATCATTCCTGGTCTCCGTGGTATGTGGAAAATCCATTAGGTTGCTCTACAGTGTTTCTTCTAGTAAATCAAAGCCCTGCAAAACAGTTTAGTTTTTTCTCAGTCTGAAAGATGTTTAGGTCATGATAATTAGAAAACGCAATTCAAACCCCGACCACAATTAAACAGGCGAGGAATAGTTTCGTCTTAGTAAACTACGTATGACATCAGGTCTATTTTGTTATGTATGAAACACTATTTCCAAGCCATCTAGTTTTTAAAATGCATGGAC
Source organism: Balaenoptera ricei (assembly GCF_028023285.1). NCBI lineage: Eukaryota > Metazoa > Chordata > Mammalia > Artiodactyla > Balaenopteridae > Balaenoptera > Balaenoptera ricei. The sequence goes on from NC_082639.1 coordinate 94,875,765, forward strand.
AGCAACAGCTTTAATTTCAGATGCCAGTGTTCGATATGTCAAAGCTCAAATATTCTCTGAGAAGGAGCCTTAATGCATATATATTATTAATGTGCTATCAGAGAACAGATCCCTGAGTAGATTCTGACCAATGAGTCATTAGTCAAAGACTACATAAAGCAAATCTGGTGTACGATAATAGATGAGAGAATTTTATTTCTGGCTGCTCTTGCTATCCAGGGAGAAAAGAAACAAGGAAAAATACAGGAATTCTGCAGTTTAAGGTTGGAAGATAGAAAAACTGGGTTTAATAAAACATCAGGTTTATTCCTTACTAGCCATTGGGCAAGAAACTCTTTGGAGAAAAGAATGGGGAAAGCACATCCTGGGACATGGACCTGGTAGGCTGAAAGGAGCATGGCTGGGATCTCAACTCCATCACGAGCTGTGTGGCTCAGGCAGGTTACTTATATCTCTGTTCCTTAGTTTTCTTATTTGTACAAACAGAGACAACTGCCCCCCTCATGAGTTTTGGGAAAATTTACAAGACAAATATCAAAACCATATAGCATTGTGCTTGGAATAGAATGTTAATGTCAGAAAATGTTAATTCTCTTATGGGATTGATGCAAGGAAGGACTGAAAGAATAATAAATACAGAAGGTTTTTTTGTTTGTTTACTCTAACAAACTTTGTTAAATAAGACAGCATTATTTTTTATGAATTTTTAAATTTATGGAGCCCATTAATTTAGGGCATTTGTGACTTTTGAAATTACCTTCCTTTTTTTTCAAAGGGCTGGCTGCTTTGTGTAGACAGTGATGTTACAAATATAAAGATGTGGATTGGACTAAACAATTAAACTAAACCCATTGACCACTGGAATATTCTAATCACTTCTGAGGCAGATAATCTGAGCTCCCAAATCTCAGTGTTTCCTTGGAGAAAGATGTTTAGAAGAAAGCCCACTATTCTAATAAGCGACTGACAGGTCAAACACATGGTCCAGATAACTTCAAATCTGGCTCTCCCCAGGAAGAAGAAGCTATTCAATGGTAGTCCAAAGTTTATCCTGAAGGAGAAAAATGACAGTGTTTTCACACTGCGTTCATACCTCCAGTGACTTATGTAATACACAGCCACTGTTACCTAAGTACTGGACGAAAACACACACACATATTGATTTAGAACTCAACTTAATCCACCTTGAGAACAGGCCAGGGCTTAGTATCAGACCATGAGCCTTCTCCTCCCCAATGCTTTTACCTCTAAAAAGGGAATTTAAACTTTGAGACTAAAATCACATAATGCAAATACCATCAAATCAAATAAAATCAAGTCTTTGTATAAATCATACTAGGCTCAATCCTATGATAAGGTGACCAAAAATCTTGCTATTAATTAACTTGTAAATTAAGACAATTTATTTTACTCTAAGGAAATTCTTTGAAGCCCAAATCATCCTTACTGTTAATAATATTCAATGCTGTTTATTACTTGATTCCATCAAGACAACCAACTCTTACGGCATCACTAAAATATAAGTAGAAAGTAATTAAGTTCTAAATTATATTTTTCATCGAGTGTGTGAATATACTACACATGAATACCTCTTGCTTATAAAACAAACTGATGGAAACTTTCTTCTTTGGAGAACAATAGTAGGTATTCTTGCTATAAATGAGACAGCGTGGTGCAGGGGAAAAGCTCTGGACTGAGATTCAAGACCAGTCTCTTTTTCACTTACTAACTGAAAAACACACACAAAATACTTAATCTCTTCTCTATTTTCTGACTCTATGTTAAAGATAATATCTCCCTGGCTATCTCACAAAACTCCTTAAGAATCAAATAAGGTATTATCCAAAAATACTTTGGAAACTATAAAGCACCATATAAGAGTAAAGAATTATCCCTATATGCTACCAGACTCTAAATGCTCTAACATGAAGGAATTAAAACCTGAAATCTTCCTTGTAATACTCAGAATCAAAAAAAAAAAAAAAATTGCCATGCACAATTCAATCAGAAGTCCCCAAACTGATTTCTGAACACCTTGAAAATTAAAATGGTCTCATTTACCTTTTTGTGGGAATGATAGCAGCTAGCATCATACCTTGCCTATAATATTAGACTGACATTAAACATTCAATTTACTCATACCTTCATCTGATCAGCTTAGCATTCTACTCAACTAGTTAATGAAAGAATTCTCCCAAAGTTTCTCTTCATTTATTCAAAGGGAAAGTATGTTTAAAACATGGACTTGGAGAATAGCTATTCTCGAATATCTGAAGGGTTACCATATAGGGGAAAGAGTTAACACACGTCCTATTTGGGCCCAAGAAGGGATGTTAGGAAGTTATACTTGAATAGGCATGTTTCAATTCATTATAAGGAAGAATTCCCTACAGTCAAATCTAAACAAAGATGGAGCAAATAATTCCAGAGGTAGTAAGTTCCTCATCACAAGAGGCACTCAAGCACAGGCTACAATTAGAAAGAAGTTGTAGGAAAGGCTCAGGTGTTGGAATAAAGGAACATTAAACACCTCTTCAGAGTGTTTATGAGTTCATAAAACATTATAGTTTTTTAAGATCTTGATTATTACAAACTGGCATTCAGAATAAACGGGAGAAAAACCACCTTGAACAAATTAATTTTTCTAAATTACGTATCAGTGGTAAATGATATTTTTCCTAATTATTTTAAGCAAAAAATGCACATACTTAACCTACAACAGCTTACTTTTCCTAAATTAAAAGGAAAAGGCTTCAGTGCAAATGCCTTCCTTAGATCCCCAGAGGGCCAATAACTCTTTACAAATTTGCCCGAGAGCATCACATGCATTGGATTTTTCTATGTTCAAATGTCCAATTCCATTCTCCTTACATCAAAATAATGAGTGGTATAAACTATTTCACGTACCTTGCAATTTATCACTGTTTTGCATTGACATTATAATGCTGACTTGAAAATATAAGCCTCGTTAGAATGTAAACTCAGTGAGAGAAAAGAACTGGTCTTATTCATCATTATATTCTTAGTGCCTAGAATAGTTCCTGGGCATGTATGGGATGCTCAATAAATACACAGAAAAATAAATGAATACAGATATACAATATTCAGTCTCATTCAGTAATTGTTTCAAGTATGACTTTCTTATCTCTCCAACCAGACTGCTACTGCTTACTATCCCATGAAGAAGAAAACTGAAGTTTCTCTCATTGTTCCCATTGTAAGGATGGCCAACCTTCAACTGCAGCTTATTTTGTATTGTGTAGCCCAAAGTAATAATGCCTGTGACCTAACAATTTCTTATCAAGAAATATGTTAAAAGTAGTACATGTGACATTAACTGTAATATTAGGTTTAGACTTATAAATTAAAGCTTGCTTACTATTATAGAATTCACTGATTATGTCATTTTCTTAGAGGAAACCATGTACATAGTTGACTCACTACAACAAACGGTTCCGAAACAAACTATTCTTTGTGTTAACTTCTATATAACCCAGACAAGCTGGAGACAGCAGTGACCACCACTGCCCAGTTAAACTCTCCTGCTTGCACTGTTACTGTTCTCATATACGAAGAAGAAAACACACACACACACACACACACACACACACACACACACAATGGATCAAAGGCTCTGTTATAAAATCTCAGGGACACCAACACTAATTCAGCTGAATTTTATCTGCATTTAGTTTTAACCAGAGTAATGCTTGTTTGTTGATGGAAATTTTGGTATCTATCCTTCATTCTTCCTTCTGCCTATGGCTTCTCCTTCCTTATAAGCATGCTCAGGAATGCCAGAAAAATGTCAAATGAGTATTAAATACAAGCTTAAAAAAAGGAGAGAGGTTGATCTCCACTAGGCAATAACAGAACAAGAATAGTATTTAATATTTACTAATGCTTTGTCATGCATGAAATGCTTTTGCATGTTTCTGGATCAAACAGGCTACTGAAAAACTCCATTTTATGACAGCTGTTGATTTTTCTGAGCACTGTCCCGTGTCCTACTTCCTTTTATTGCTGCCAGGAAACTGTGGTTTAGTTCCCTATACTGATTTAACTGCCAATTTTGAAAGGTTATAGACAATACACTAGATTCAGGGAGAGTTGTGCTGGCTTCAACTTGGGAGATTAACGTGAATAGGTCAGTAGCATGAGGCTCAGCGCAGCCTGGGGGCGATGGATGGTGTCGGCATAGATTTCATATCCATAAACAAATTCTTCATATTAAAAACTGGTAGTGAAATCCTTTTACGGAGAATGAATAAAAAGGTTGTTTTTAGAGTGAATAATTTCTCCAAAAAGACAAAAAAGCATGTGGGCAGACAAATTCAGAGATGCTTTATGGATTGCTACTTTGGTAATTGTGCCTGTAAGGTTGCCAGTTTCCAAGTAGACACTGATGGGCTTTGGACACTGAGAAAATGCCAAAGCAGATGTCATCGTAGTCAAATGTCACCCCTCCCACACAGCTCATCCAGGAAGGCTCACCCTTGGACCAGCTCTTGACACCACCATAGCCTTCTTTCACCGCTTCTAATCTTCTTCAGTGTGCTCTCCAAAGAGGGAATTTCAGAATAAATAACAGGCGCAAGTGTCATTACTGGTAAGAAGAAAATGCTTCGAGAGCACAAAGAGCCATCACTGACTAGAAAACTATCCTTGCTGATGTGGTGGACTATTGAGTAGAGACAAGTTTACCATGTTGTTGCTACCGGCCTGGATTCTTGGGGTCTCATAGTGCTTTCCAATAAACCACATAATAAAACTTAATGAAACCAGATACCTGGATGGCATTTTGGATATTCAATTGGTCAGTACAAAATAATGCCAAATACATATAATTCATCCATGTATTTTTGTTCTGGTTTTGGTGGAGTAGAGAACATTTTGAGGCTAAATCATCATGATGACCTAAACAGGAATTAGTGCTAGTGAGAAAATCATACTTCTACAAAAAGCCACAGAATGGCACCAGTATAGCTGAGATCCTTTTCTGGCAACACATACTCACTACATTCCCTAGGCCTGAATCATCATCTCTCTGCTGTAAGACAGGGGTCGCTAACTACAGCCCACAACCTATCTTACTGGCATATACCACACTCACTCATTTAGGTATTATCTATGGCTGTATTATTACTATGATAGACTTGAGTAGTTGTGACAGAGACCATATGGTCCACAAAGCTGAAAATGTTTACTTTCTGGACCCTGTTCTAAGAGATGAAATTCACAGTCTCAACAGGTACTTATTTATATATTTGAGAAGATCCCAACAGATCTCCTAACGAAGAAAACAAACAAGAGGAGGGAGAGGAAGGGAAAGGAAGAGGAGAGAGAAGCAGTAGTACCATTATCCTAGTAGTAGTGGCAGTAGTAGCCAGAGCAGCAGTAGTTTGGGCTTGCTATAGAATTCTCTGATTTAGCTTCATGTAGATATTGGGGGAATCTCCATCTAGGCAAAAATATAAATAAAGTCAGTCTATTTATTTATTTATGTACTTACTTACTTATTTATTTATTTAGCTGTGCCGGGTCTTAGCTGTGGCACACAGGTCTTTGTTGCCGTGTACAGGATCTTTAGTTGCAGCATGTGAACCCTTAGTTGCGGCATGCATGTGGGATCTAGTTCCCTGACCAGGGATTGAACCTGGGCCCCCTCCATTGGGAGCATGGAGTCTTAGCCACAGGACCACCAGGGAAGTCTCATAAAGTCAGTCTTTTAAATTTGCACAATAGAATGTCAAATCTGCTGCCAAACCTTTGATATCATAAACATGGGTCTCTCATCAAACAACAACAAGGACCACTTCTCTTGAGACACTCACCAGATTTTTTAACCCTGAATTGATGTGTAACACAATACAGCTTTATCCCTCCAAATCCCAGGATGGCTAGGGGAGGCACCCTCTCTCCTGGCCCTACAGGAGAAACAGTGAGGTCAGGTCCTGGTCCACTGCACGGAGCAACATACGGTGGGGAGGGTCACACACCAGGTGCCACTGAGGGTGTTAAGGAGACCAGGGAAATGGGAGAGGGAGCAGGCACGTAAAATGAGTCTCCGTCGTGACGCCCATCAGTATCACAACATGTAGACAGTGATTGGACTTCAGGGGCAAAACAGAGAAGAAGCAGAGCCACTCTTCTGAGTCTGACAGGCGGAAAAAAATTGAACAAGTCAGGAATCAGGAGTGCGGACAGAGAGAAATATGAGGAAGTAGGTGGCTTTGAGCACCTCAGACCTTAGAACCAGTCTAAGTTCTATATCCCCTACATCTCCTAGAGGCAAGGAGGTCCACGATTTGCATATTGTTGTGCAGTTTTTAGCAGAAGTATAGATTAGATCAATATTACTTGAAAGAATCTAGGTGATGTGAAAATTAGCCATCCTGCTTGGTTCTCTAAGTTCATCTAAGCATCGAGTCAAACGGCCAAAAAGAAACATACCTAGAAGGACAAAAAGAAACATAACCTGGAAGCATCAGTTAGGTGTCTACAAAAATGCCTTTAAAGAATTGCAAACTCATTTTTGAGGGCTAATTTAAGAAAAAAAAACTAATATATGACATCAACTTCTAGAACTTCAAAAAAATCTAATGCTGCTCGCGGAGAACATGTTTATCAGTATCTCTTACTTAAGGATCCACATTACAAAGCCTTCTTATCATACTAGTGAAAGTTTCTTTCCCTCAAGGACTGTTGTATTATTTTGTGAGACAGTAAGAATTTCCTAATTCATCTTTCTTTTTAATTGACCTTATTGTCAGAAAACTTAGAGTAAAATTTCAGATTTACAATAAAAATATGATTATCTACTATGTGCCAGGCACTGTGCTAGGATTGATCATGCATGTGAATAGCATTGACAAGATCCCTGCCCTCTTGGTGTTTTTAGTCCACTGGGAGAATAGCCATGAAATAGACAGCTAGATCTAATGGTAATGCCCTCAATCCAAGGGCCCAGGCAGCTCGGCCTTGGGACATTAAAGGTACACATAGGGCAACCAAATAACCAAATGGCAATTTCATTCTTTACTTAGCATTTCAAAGGACATCAAAAGGAATATAATTCAGAGTCTACAGAAATGCATTTCAGAAGTCCCTTTTCCCCTTTCCAAACCCCTCAGACCCCATAGCTATTCCAGAGCCACACTCATACCAAAACCCAAAACTTTCTTTGCATTCCCAGACCCATGAAGCTTTCTTTTTCCCTTCTCCCAACATTATCCATGTATTCAATAGTTCAATTTAGCTTCTCTCCTAATAAGCAATAAAGAATCCTTACTCTTTTGGAGGAGAAAAGACAGGTAAAATAGAGTAGGCAAGTAATAGATTATCTTTAACAAGGAGGGGATTGTCGGGTCTCGGGAAGGCTATAAACACTAAACTTGGATAATTTTTGTCTGGCCATATAATTACAATTGTGAGAGAATACTAGGAAAGTGAGGTTACTCATTTAGCATAGTGGTCAGGAGAGATCTCTCTCACAAAGTGATATTTAAAGTCAAGATCAGTAGGATAAAGAACCAGCTACCCAAGGAGCAAGAGGAAAGACCATCCTGGTAAGGAAACCTCACGGTTGAATGCCTGAGGCCTGTGCATATTCTCCAAAAACTGAAATGCACTCAATCTAACTACAGCAAACAGGTGTGTGATGTGGCTGAAGAGATGGGTGGGATAAAACCATGCAGGGCCTTCTGAGGTCCTGGTAAGAATTTTGATATTATACGGAGTGCAATAAATAGCCAACAAAGGGTCTTAAGTAGGGCAGGACACAGCATATCACCCTGGATGCTTCTTGAAGAATGACTGGTAAGGAGGGGGCAGGGAATGCAGAAGCTAATCAGAGATGTGGAAGGCTTAAACCAGGGAGGTGAGGGTGAAGATTACAAGCAAGTGGTCAGATTTAATCTGCAGAGATTGGTGAGAAACTGATTACATGTGGAGGGAAAAGGCAAATCTTGGCCCTCCATCTAATTACACTTGAATAGATGGGATTGGGAGGAAGAGACTATTTGGATAGAAACATCAAGAGTTCAGTCTTGAAATACAATCCACTATATATTAACTGAATGCTATTATATTTAGAAGCTACAGTAATTAAATTCAATTGCAATAGCTCCTTCAGTGCTATATGGCCAGGGCTTCCAATAGTGTCTGGCAACAAAGCAAGTGCTTAGTAAATACTGGGAGAATAAATGCAATTTCCTCTGATAATTACCCCTCTGGTATTCAGAATCTCTGAGCAATACCTTTAGATTAAAACAAGTTATATTGGATAAAATATAATTTTATATTTAAAATGTGAAAAACATAGTCATTGCTTTCATATTCAAACTCTAGGAGGCGAATTTCAAGAAAACGTTCTTATCTAGTGAAGCCTGAGTCTGCGGAGAATGCTTTGAAACATTGTTCTGTTTGACCCCTGATTATTTTAATTTTTCTTTTTAATTCTGTGGCATGTGTGCTTTTTATGGTGAGTGACCTCAAATTCCTTCTGGAAGTAAATGGGGAATAAATTAGAAAGATACACTGTGGCTCAGATTAAACGTGATTTGTGGAGTTTCATGGCTGCATTCCCGCCCCTGCCTCACCCCACTTGGAGAGGGCTCCTTTTCAGGGGTTCATCCTTGGAAACGAAGCTCAGGGGTTGCCCTTCCAGATGACAAGGCAGCCTGGTACCAGAGCCCCTCCCCAGCTCTAGAATCTCCATACCCCCTTTTCCTTCTCTTCTCCCCACTCCCACAAGTCTTAGCATCTAACAGATATATATCCTGGGCTCGTATTTTAGCAGACGTTAATGGTCTCTATGCTATTTTTCCTTAGGTAAGCCATGTGGCACCGTGCCTGGCATGTGGCACACAGTGAAGAAATCTTAGTGTGGTAATAATGGTATATGCATCTCCAAGGGGGCTTTCTTTATTCAAGGGAGTAAATATAAATTGTTAGAATTTCAAGAATTGGGTCAAGTCAGTCAGAAGAAATTCCAGGCAAAAGGGCCTTTCAGTTCCCTTCAATAAATACTACAGAGGCTGGTTCAGAACTTGCCACTTGCTACCATACGCAATGCTTTTTTGCCCCTGTTCTACTTTTGCTTTCTCTAACTTTTCCTTTTAAAAGTCTTATTATTCTATTACTCAATTTCTTTATTTTACCCAACTCTGACTTGTTTCTAGAAAAGTTAAGGACACTGATCCTCCAGGTCCTACTCACCGTGAAAAAAAAGAAAAAAAAAAAAGAAGAAACCTGATTCCAGTTTTAGATAACAGGATTTGAGTCCAGGTGCTTATTTTAGCACCTTCCCGGTTAAAAAAATGCTGTGAACTAAGATCCTGAACTCTATTGTAAATGACATAGCACTGAACTTGTACAAATGTGCTGAAATACTCCTGCCATTGCTAGTTTCCTGAGCTATAAAATGGGTATGACATGTTTATCAATTTAAATCTAACAGGAGAAAACATTAAAAACACTTGATTTAAGGGATTTGGGGGAAACACATCCATAGCTTCCTAACAATATTTTGAACATTGCTATGGGCAATGTTCACGTCCACACTTTCCAACATCATTATGAAAACTAGCCTAAGCTAATAAAATAACATTTGCCATCCTATTTCACAGATAACTAAATGGAATTGTGGGAAACAGTGACAAAAAGCCCTTTTGAAAATAAATAAGAATAAATAATGTGTATCAATCAGGCTTTTAAAGTTCTAAATATATTTTTTAGAGTGGGATCCCCAGAACTAGAGCTCTTGAACATTATTTGGCTCAAAAACTGTTCAAACAACCTCAAGAGCAATCAGTCCTGCTACCACTTCTTCTCACAGGGAAAAAAGAAAAGAAGACATCCTTCTTCCTCCCCTATCCAAGTGGGTCACTGCTGCTTTTCTCTCTGTGAAGCCTTTCTTCCGGAGGTTTGCCAAGTTTATGTGGCACATAATGTTGGAAGTGGCTATGGCCAAAGAAGGTCAGAGAATAGGGCTACAGAGTGGGGATTGGGGTGTGCTTGGGAAGGACAGAGGCTGAGATTTAGGTCACCTCTGGGGAGACTTGAGTTCACCGGATACTTACTGTTTATTGGTATTCATGCTTTTCTATGGTCCATTATAATAGTCTAAATTAAGAGCAGTATTTTAAACTCCTTAAAGGTGATCTGCAAATTTTTTAAAATAAAAATGATCCAACCATCCTATAAACAGCAGAATTGCCATCTTCTGTAAATAGAACTGGCAAGCATTTCATCAGTCTTAAAATATCACCTCCCTTGATTTCCTGCCCCCCCTCCCACCAATGCCTCCCTTTCCTTTTCAAAGGTCCTTAAAGCAACACTCCAGAATGCTCTAGGGGGACTTACAGGGCCCCTGTTAATGCCAAAGAGACTGGAAGAAGCTGGTCTGTGGCGAGACACAAGGCCTACTGTTGATCATGTATTGTCATGAATGCTGCAGGATTTCTCAGTTTTCTTTTTCTCCATGGCTTATAGACTAAGAGTACTAGAACTTTAGATAATGGATAAAATAGCAACATTTGAGCCATAGGCAAAGTCTTAAGCTTCAGGACTTACTTAGATTATTCTACTTTCCTGAGCACAAGACAAGCAAGACCTGTCTTACAAAGCTGGAAGCAGGACTTTCCTGCATAACAAGCTTCAAAAGAGAAAGGAGGAAATAAAATAATGGGATATTCTGATGCTCGAATAAAATCCTATTTTTATTTTGCCTAATTTTAATTTACATGCCATACATGGCATAATTCCTGCTTAAAGAAGCCCTCAACTTTGACTTTGAGCAATTCTCAAAAAAAGGTACTTCCACCTTCTCACCATCTTCATGGGCAAGTCAGTGGAACTCTAAAATACAGAGTTTAATGGATGTTTAATTACATTGTTGAGGTGCTTGGATAAGGCTTAAAGATGAAGAACCCCACCCAGTTTCCCTGTGTGTGGTACAGCCATCTTTTCTGTGATGGAACAATTTAAAGCTACCCATATTATTCCCTTACGTATATACCTGTAAGGCAGCGACTGATAGTTGCGTACAGCTACCCATTTCTCCTTTCTTCCGTAATAGGAGAACCTTGATTCGTAGCCAAGCATAATCCTGCCCAGAATGAAGATGGCATTTCTCGGCTCCCTTGTCAGATGTGGCCACATGACTAAATTCTGGTCAGTATTATGTAACAGAAGTTTGTAGCACTTCTGCAAAGAATCCTTAAAAATGAGGATCACCTTCTGCTGCCTAGAATGTAGATTATATAGCTAGAGCTCCAGCAGCTATCTTGGACAACATGTGACCAACCTTGAGGACAGAAGCCATGCTGACAATGGCAGAGCAGGAAGATCTGTGCCTGGGTTCCTGGCAATACCCCGGAGAGCCCAACCCACCCCTTGTCTACCTACCCCAGATTCTCTTCCATGAAAAAGAGAGATAAGCATCCATTTTGTTGAGTCTCTTGCATCCAGAGTTTAGCTTTGATTTATGGCAAGTGAACAAAATATTAAGTGATGCGCCTATCAATACAGTCCAAGGAGCCTGCCTACTCTGGACAACAAATTTAACTTCCCTCCTCTGCAGAAATTCCTTCACTCATGTAAGGATCATATGAACAGAACCCATAAGAAAATACCAGCCTAGCATCCTTCCCACAAGAGCAAAGGTGTGAGATCAGCTCTGCCTTTGCATATTATCAGCAACCCCAGCATCCTGTCACTCCAATCCCAACTGCTCAAGTCCAAATATTGCCTATCACTTGAAACCTCACTAAAACAGCACACTAGGTTTGTGATGTAGCCCAAAATTCATCAGAGACTGGGCGGAGGTCACCAACTTCATCACTTGTGACCCAAACCAAAAAGGTCCCTGTAGAATAGCCATTTTATTGATGCATACAACTACTAAGGTCTTTTAATTATTATAATCAATAACAATAAATTTTAAAAACTACAATGGTATACTGGAAGATGTCCTCTGAATTTATAAGTCCCTATAGGTATATTAGGATCCTAAATACAAAACAATATTAATAATAGTGATAACAACAGATACCTCTTACAATTCAATACCATATCATTGCTGTTGTACTATCTGGCCACCATTCTGCTTGACACATACATCTGGAATTCAATATATCATTATCCCTATTTTAGAGGAGGAAACTGAGGCTCTGGGAGGTTAAACAAATTGGCTAAGACTATGCAGCCAGCCCATGGCAGGGGTTATTGCTGAACCCAGAATTGTCTATAAGCTTAGAACTATTTTAGCTGCACAATCTTATGTCTCAAAATGTTAGAGAAAATAATCTAAGGAAAATCCCTATTTTTCTCCCCTCAGAACTACAATAAACTATTCTAATCCTATTTCCATTTTATATTAACATGAGCATTTCCAAAAACAAAGCAAAGGAGAACGCAAACAAAAAATCTGATAGAATTTGTCTGCAAAAGGTAAATAATGCTAGAATACAAATGAAGCAAGTCACAGAAGTGTTTTTTCTTAATTTCACCTTTTGCTAACAGTTTCAATTTCAGGGTGACCGATATGTTTCCATAACAAGGGTCATTATACACTGTTTAATCCGTGAACCTCAAAACTGAAAAGAAACTCCTATAATGACCCGTCCTTGTGTAATCACATCTCTGTATGCATTCCTCTTTAAACATGTCTGATTTATTTCCCACCTCTTTGTTGAGTTTCCACTTTAATAAAAGGACAAAACACTGAGAGAAGGCAAGCCCTGAAAGCATTCATTGAATACGTCAAGCAATTTACCCAGAATTCAAACAATAAATGAGTTAAAAACAAACAGGAGGAACAAATCAATCTTTCTATTAAAAAATAAGATATTTGCATGTGTGTATGTACGTGTGTGTATGTGTTTGGAAGTATTTCTACTTAATTTAAAGCTATATATAAAACATGGCAATTACATTAAAAGTTTATCATTAGAATAATTAATATTTTCGGGGGCTGCTAAAAGCTAAAGAATTAAAATATGCCCATGAGAAGAAAGTCAAACAGAAGGTTAGAGCTCCCTCTTTCTTTTTCTTGAAGAAATTCACCAGAACATCTCTCCCAGGAGACCGAAGTTATCAAGCTGATAGCCTCGTAGCACAGCACTCACACTCAGAGCAAGTGTTTTCACAGCCTCTGTACACAAGCTACAAACATTAGGGTATATTTATTGGTAGTTCATTGTTCATAAGAAACTTATGCAGTAGAAAAAAGCACTTTTAAAAGTAGAAATACTCACAAAGCCATTTCAAACTGTTCCAGCCACTTTTTCTTTAAATCTTTTGTTTTGCAATAAAATTCTAACCCATTTTGTCCTTGGATATGGATGAGGTAGAAGCCATAAGACCACTGTTAAAATTAATATTCCACAGGTTAATACGTATCATTCATTAATAACATCATGTTTCCAAATTCACTAACACACCACCATAATCATCCACAAACCACCCGTAACATTATCATCAGACAAACTGTGAACAATCAAGATTACTGTAGTCAACTTCATATCTAGAACAATTGCTATGCCAAGTGCATTTTGCTGCCTTGATCATTAGGGCATTAGAGATGATCATTATCACCTGTGGCACTGTCCAATTATTTCTCACAGAGGCTTGCTTCTAATTAATCTCTAGAAACAAAAACACCTGGATGGATAAGCGGCCTCTCACATTAATGTATTAGCATACTTCCCTTGAATAGTCAAAGTTATGAGTAAATTACAGTTATTCATTTCCAGGAATTTACCTTTTTATTTTCTTTATCAGTTGTAGGATTGTTGGCTATTTTGTACTGCTGAAGATCTATTATTTCCTTCATTTCATAGTTATCACCTTTCCTTTTACATACAATCACTGCCAAATCAAATAAGAAGATATGCCTGAGAGAGAGAGAGAGATTTATTTAAAAGGTTTGGAAGCATGTGTGTTAATTCTTCCCAGGTAAAATTTAATTTATCCTGTGAGTTAAAGACAAAGGCAGTGTGCACATTGAAAGAATGAACTGTGTGTCCTGGCACTGCCCTTTGCTAAACGAATCACCCTGCTGTGCCTCAGTTTCCACAGTTAAAAAATAGGCAAAATTATAATGAGAACAATATGCACACTGCAGAGTTACTGTCACGAACAATTAAGCCATAAAGTGTTGTTCGTGAGCTAGTACTTTCTTTCTTCCAGTTTAAAAGCTAAACATTTATGGAATAATATTAATGACAACAATAGCAGTTAACTTCTGCTGATGTCACTAGGAGTCAGCCAGACTGTCTTGAGAAGCGTTCACCCCTTCCACAAAGATGACTCAATTTAAATCCCCAGGACCATCTCCTGAGGTACGTATTATTATCGTCTTCATTTTACTGGGGAGGAAGCTGAGGCTCAGAGAAGTTAGGTAATTTTCTCAGGGTTGCACTGCCTGTGGGTGCACAGCAGGATTCACTCTTGGGTCTACTTGTGGAACCTGCGCTTTTACCCTGTATGTTGCTCCTCGTGACTTAATGGACAACCTAAAACACAAATTGAGTGGTACAGGACCCAAGTGTAAGCTAGAGAAATTATGGTTAAATTTACATGTTGATATTTCTCTTCTATCTTACTAAAAGCAATGTAATTGGGGGAGAAAACAGACCTTATAATCCTATCATCCAATACCAATATTTGTATCTTTTCGAAAACTCTCAGTCAGTGATTAACACGCATACTTTTTTTTAAACAATAATAATGAGACATTCACATAGCTCTATTACTTGCATCACTTTCAAAGCCTATTTTCCAGGAGAGGCTAAAAGGATGTGTGTCTCCTGGGAGCTACCTTTAGAGCCTGGGTATCAAGGTGGAAGCAAGAGCTGATGCTGCCCCCTACTGGTTGACTTTCTAGTTTCCAAAGTTTCCAGAAAATGGCCATTTCAACTAAATAAATCAGTTTAACTACCACATAATTAGCTCAACTAATCTTTAAGGACTGCACCTACAAATTTCCCTCGAGAAAATCTCACTAAATGGCCCTCACTTGGACTTCCTGCTTAGGACATGTTGTATTGTTTTTAGTTCTTTAAAAATGCATACCAAAAAATAAAATTAAATTAAACAATTGTGTTTTTATAGTAGCTGTCTATTATTGCTTTATTGCTACTCTCATTTTAATGTGTACTTTTTTTACTCTAGCTGACATTCTATATTTTTCTATTCCTTCTTAAGAACTCAAACTTAGGCAAACCAACAGATACCAGAACAAAGAGGGGAATATCTAACATATCTATATGAGAAATTAAAAAACCACAGATTGATCTGACCCCTTGTTTTTATTCCTTTATTTCACTCCTCTGTCCTGGAGGAACTGTTTTTAAGATTTTCACAATCTCCTGATCCTAATAACTTATTCTGAAAATAAGTACTGATCCTTCTCACCTTTCCTGTTTTGTATGCTTGTCTAGAGTGGTTATTCGAATTTCACCATCTCCCTGAGGTCGTCCAAAAAGCAAAACTGGTTGGTTCTAAAATAGAAAATGTGCATGTCTCAGTTTTTCATAATCACATAAAAACAGAAATTAACATTAGTGAGGATATTTGCTAGGCACAACTATCTTATAACAACTTTTATCATTTTACCTTTTAACACACTTATTCTAAAAAGCTCAGGTCTGTATGATACACTTTCAAAAACAGCCTGTCCTTGGTCATCCCAGGAGGCGTACTGAAGACATTAATTGATTTTACTTACAACTCTAATGGAGAAGTTAGCTACCAAAAGAGAGAATTAATTGGAAAATTGCAAATCACAAGGAAGTTACAACAACTAATATTTACTGAGCATCCACGGTGTGCTAGCCACTGGGCACAGGATGAAATGACATAGACCCTGCCCTCATGAGACATACTGCTCAGTGGGGGAACAAATATTCACAGAAGAATATAATTACAAACATGTGATTGCCATGATGGAAGAGCAGAGGAAGCATGCGTATCTGGGGGAACTAATTTGGTCTAGGGAGTCAAGGATGGCTTCCCTGAGCTAAGATCTTAAGAATGAAAATTTCTGACTTGATGATTAAAAATAATGAGCCATTTCCCCAGAGGCAGAACATAAAAAGTTTTAAGTATTTATGAACACCTACTCTACAAGGTGCTAAAGGAAAAAGAATTGACTGAAAATATCACTACCATCTATGAGATTACATTCTAATAAAAAAAGATATGTAATTAATTAACTGTACTACAAGAAAGTAGAAAAATAAATGTTTCCTATCTGTATTTTTTGCAGAAACAGAAAACTCCATCCTAAAACCCATATGGAATTGCAAGGGACCCTTAATAGGTAAAACGATCATAAAAAAGAACAAAGCTGGGGTCTCACACTTCCTGATTTCAAAACTTATTACAAAACTATGGTAATCCAAACAGTGTAGAACTGGCATAAACACAGACTTCTAAACCAATGTAATACAACAGAACATCCAGAAATAAGCCTTCACATATATGGTCAAATGATTTTTGACAAGAGTGCCAAGACCAGTTCAGTGGGGGATAGGAGAGGCTTTTCAACAAATGGTGCTGGGGAAACTGGATATGCACAGGCAGAAGAATGAAGTTGGACCCTTACCTTATACTGTTTCCAAAAATTAACTCAAAATGGATCAAAGAGTTAAAAATACAAAACTTTTAGAAGAAAACATAGGGGAAAAGGTTTATGACATTGGATTTAGTAATGATTTTTTAGATAGGACACCAAAAGCGCAAGCAACAAAGGAAAAGATCGATAAGGTGGACTTCATCAAAATTTAAAATTTTGCACAAATAACACTACTAACAGAGTGAAAAGGCAACCCACAGAATGGTAGAAAATATTTGCAAACAAAAATGTGATAAGTATTGATATCCAATAATTCATAAAGACAGAAAGTAGAACGGGGTTGCCAGGGGCTGGGAGGAAGGGGGAATGAAGAGCTAGCGTTTAATAGGCGGAGAGCTTCAGTCTTGCAAGATGAAAAGAGTTCTGGAGATGGATGGTGGTGACGGCTGCACGACAATATGAATGTATCTAACGTCACAAAACTGTACACTTAAAAATGGCAAATTTAATGTTTTATATATATTTTACCACAATAAAAAAAACAGCTGTCCAGGCAATGTGCTATGGAATTACAAAGAGAAAGAATTAGGGATTCTTTCAGATTAGGGAAAGAATTTTTTTTTAAATTGGACCTTGAAGAAATTTGATAGGAAATAATGAAAAAAGATATTCTAGACTTTGACAATATTATAATCAAAGGCAGAACTATAAATGCAACTATGTGAAGAGGTAACCAGAGGCTACTGTGATTGGAAAGGTGGCAGATGAGGTCCTGAAAAGGGGAAGGAGCTGTATGTGTGGAAAGAAAGACAGACCAAAGATGTTTCAGAGAAAGAAGCAATAAAATTGCTCTACCAAGAAAAGCATCTTAAATCCGTTCATTTATCTGTTTTCTCTCCCCACAGCTTTATCCAGGCCTCCATCATCTCTCTTGAAACGACCTCAATGATTTGCTGACGGGTCTGCCTGATGAAAGGGTTTTCGGGACACTTAAATCAGACTGTGAAACCCTCCGGTAAGAACCGTTCACTAGCTTCCTACTGCAATCACTACAAAATCCCAACTCAGCGCCTTGCCCTCCAAGGCTGTGGTGTGTAGTTCTCCTGCCCCCACTCCCTCACTTCAGAGCCCACCCTTCTTCCTTTCACTCTCAATTTCCAGCCTCTCTTGCCTTGCCACTCCCTGAACAGCCCTGGCTCTTGCCCATTTCAGGGCATCTCACTTGTCATGGCTTCTGCCGGGAATCTTCTCTCTGCAGACCTTTGTGCCACTGGCCTCTTCTCATCCTTCAGGCTCAGGTGACAAATGTCTCAGGAGGACTTTTTCTGAGCACCTTATCTAAACTAGGGCTCCCCTCACTATCCTCTGTTGCAGCAACCCGTTCACAGCATTCATCTCAATAGAGAGAGCATTTTTAGACGCTCTTTTTTTACTGTCTCCTCAACCATGAGACCATGCTGTTCATAGTTACAGCCCCGGCCCCAAGCAAAACGTCTGGCACACAGCAGTCACCCAGTAAATATACATAAAATGAATAAATTAACGGGACTCCACCATGGTTACGTTTTGGGGATGAGGGAAGGAAAAGAAAAAAAAAAATGGACTCCAATGTTTAGAATTGGGACAGCTGCGGGGAGAGGCATCACAGTGCGATTAAAGTGACAGGGACAGGCTTCCCTGGTGGCGCAGTGGTTGAGAATCTGCCTGCTAATGCAGGGGACACGGGTTCGGGCCCTGGTCTGGGAAGATCCCACATGGCGCGGAGCGGCTGGGCCCGTGAGCCACAACTACTGAGCCTGCGCGTCTGGAGCCTGTGCCCCGCAACGGGAGGGGCCGCGATAGTGAGAGGCCCGCGCGCCGCGATGAAGAGCGGTCCCCGCACCGCGATGAAGAGTGGCCCCCACTTGCTGTAACTAGAGAAAGCCCTCGCACGAACCGAAGACCCAACACAGCCAAAAATAAATAAATAAATAAAATAAAGTAGCTATAAAAAGAACATTCTCTAAGTATTAAAAAAAAAAAAGTGACAGGGACAAGCAATGGCACAAAGTCCCCGGACAATGATGTATCACAGGTGCCACTGAACGTTCATCCCCGTGGACGCTGCCAAACAGAAGTCGGAAAAAACCTAGAACAACAGAAACTTGAAGGTAAACTATCTTTTCTTCAAAAACAACTGCTAGAACGTCCCCCCATTTGTGGGTTAGGGAAGCGGGATGGAATGATAATTACATACCAAATTTTCTATAGATAGCTGAAACTGTTTAATTTCACGAAGGGTCTCATTATCTCTTTTCACTTCATTCACATACTGTGCCAAGTCCTAAAGAATAAAGAGAAGGGGAGAAAAAGAAGGCGCGATAAGATTAGACAAGAGATGAGCACTGTTTGAAAGAAAACACATCATTAATTTCATTAATGGTAGAAAGTTACCACTATAACTTTTCAATGACAATAAAATGAATGCTAACCGAAGCTGCATCTCAAAAGTAATTTAAAACTGTCTGGAGTACAGCTGGGAAGACTGAAGGCTTGTCATTTACCACACCCCTGAGAAGAGTAAGGATCAAACACAGCAACAAACAAAGCATGCTGCCATGCAGAACAACAAAAAGGAAACCAGGTCGGGAGCCTGTAAATTCCAAACACTGACCTTGTGAGAATCACACTTGAACTTGGGTTAGAATTAAGGCCAATCATGAAGGATTAGCCGGGAGAAAAAAGTAACTAAAAGTTAGACAATGAATCTAGCAGGGCTAGATTGTCTGCATCCAGCCAGCATCTTAGTTCCTGAGAGGGTTCAGGCAGGTAAGCCAGGTCAATTTCAAAGAGTTAATAAAGGGAAGTGAAGGAGAGGAGAGAAACCAGGGAGCATGAAAGTGAACTACAGAGCACAAACAATGCTGGCCCTGTTTCTCCATGTGCCTTCACCTATTTTAAAATGTCTTTTCTCAAATTTGAGGAAACATTAGCTAATCTTTCCATACTGTAACTAGCTATTTTTATTATATGTGCTCCAGATTTTTCCTGTTTTCTGGGTTCTTTTTCTTTTTTCCCTGCCCTCTTATATTTATCTGCAACAGCAGGAACAGAACTCAGACAAAAGCAGTTCCTAACTTTGTTCTAAATGAAAGCCCGACTTTTCATAGGATATATCTATAAACGATTTCTTTAAAAAATTGGAAACTTGATATGATCTTTTTTTTATAATAATAAATAATGATGGGCTGTTTCCTGACAGGGTACTAAAAGTCAGCTAAACACAGAGTTAACACCGAAACTGGCCCAAGGACACAGAGAAGTAATTATGCACTGCTCTGGGCAGAGTCACATTGGCATTTTGTTTTGACAACAAATATTTGTGTATGTTTTAAGCTAGGGACAAATATTATTTCTTTCAAAGTCCAGCATAGCGTGGAAATCGGGGTTTTATAGATTCCCCAATATGTTCAAAAAGCCTGCCTTCATCTACTTCTAGCTCTTGATTTTCAGATTTACCTGAAACAGAAACCCAGACTGATCACTTGTACTGGTGCACAGCATCCAAAAAGGTAAACCTGGCTGACATCCTCACTTGAGGAAAATAAGTCACACCAGTGTTCTGAAGTCATCAGCTAAACTGCTGCTTGCACAAGCCAATAGGTTTCTACTGGTAACCATAAAAAGAATGTGAAACAAAACCATTCTATTAAATCATTCCTGGTAGTTATGGAAATTGTCATACTTTCATAAACAATGAAAGTTATTTTAATATACCTCTTGGTTTTACATTGTTGTCCAACAGCTAAATCCATGCAAGGATATTGATTTCAGTTAAAAATATCCAGCTCTCCCCTCTAAAAACAACCTATGCAAATACGTATAATAATAGCTATTAGCATATCATACATATGTATTAACAGTTTATATTCTATTGTTTTTAGGCAAGAATTAGAAATACAAACAAGTTAATGATGCATTAGTCTAACCTTCATTGCATCAAGAGCCAGTTTCAAATTAGCCTTCTCCACAGGATCAGTGGTATGTTTGACCAGCTCCTATTTGGAAGATATATTTTAGTACTACTTTCAACAAATTAAAACCAACACACAAGAAAACATTTTACAAATAAACCATTTTTATCATTATTCTCACCATAATGTGATAAATCTGATTTAACTAGGCTCTGTTTTCATCAAAAATTTCAAACTGTAAGAAGACCAAAATAGATATCAAAAGGACATGAGACAATGGTCAGAAAGGTTTTCCTTTCAAAGTTGAACATGAATTCTATCCCCCACCATCACACTGAAACTCTTGCCAGAAGTTAAGAAAGATTCCCCTCCTTGACAACTGAACTGATACTTTTTTCTTTTTTGGCTGCGCCACATGGCATGTGGAATCTTAGTTCCCCAACCAGGGATTGAACCCGTGCCCCCTGAATTGGAAGCGTGGAGTCTTACCCACTGGACCACCAGGGAAGTCCCTGAACTGATACTTGTTATCAAACTTGGCTTCTCTATGGCTTTTGATTCTGACAACTCCATCTCTCCTTTGGCCTCAGGGACGTCAGGCTCTTCTGTTTGTTGCTGTTATTTTTATTTGTTAGTTCATCTTAAATGTTGCCTATTCATTTGTCTTTCATACTTTCTTCTTTCTTTGCACCTTAAAATGAGTTATTATTCCCTAGATTTTCACCTTAGTCTTCTGTTATCCTTACGTTACATACTCTGTGAATTCTATCACAACCATTGCCATAACATCGCCTGTCACCTAATGTGACAGTCACCCTCAAATGAATGTGCTCAACCCAGAATTCACGCCTGAGTCCCAGACTCATATGTCCTATTAAATCGGTCTACCTGGGTTTCTCGCAAGCCCCTGAAATCCAGCATGTCCAAACTTCATGCACCTTCACCCGCACCCCTACTCGTTCCTGTTTATGTTTTACTGAATGACGGCACCTCCATCACTTAAGCCAAAACCTCAAAGGTGCCCCTGACTCCTCCCTCTCTCTCACTATGTTCTGTCTGTGTTAACTTTGACCCTTCCCCTTGAAGCCTCCTCCACTGGCACTACGTCGGTTCAAGTCCCTGCTCTCTTTCAAATGGGTGGTTGTAATAGGCTTCTGATTCATCTTCTGACTTGCAGTCTTTCCTTGCTACAATCTAGTCCCTCGATTGACATCAGAGTTACATCTCTGAATGTAAATCAGATCCTGTCACTTAGACTTCTGGGAGGCTCACAAAAGCTTCAGGTTGTCACACATACCTCGTAGATGCTTCATGATCTGAATTCTGCAAACCTCTCCCGACTTCTCTCTCCACTTCCTCTCAAACAACCTATGCCCTACTTCTACTAAGTTAATTGCAATTCTCAAAATACGTTCTAATATCTGATCCCATTAGGCATGATGTTTTCTCTCCTAGAAGGCCCTTGCTCTCTGACCCACCTGTCAAACCGTCATTCTTCCTTCAAAGCCCAACTCAAGAAACACTCCTCTGTGAAGCTTTCTATGACAGAGGCCTCTTCTCAAGCCATAATTAACTAAGTCTTTATTTGTACCACCTCTGTACCTTCTGCATACTTATCACATCGTATTGTACTTGGCAGATTACATTTCATTTTCCCCAATAAAACAGTGAACTTTATCAGTGTGAGGGGGGCTGTTTTACATTGTTGAGAGACTCACACTGTATGCAGCTCATGGGATCCATTCAAAAATCTTTGCTGAGGGGCTTCCCTGGTGGCACAGTGGTTAAGAATCCACCTGCCAATGCAGGGGACACAGGTTTGAGCCCTGGTCGGGAAGATCCCACATGCCAAGGAGCAACTAAACCCGTGCGCCACAACTACTGAGCCTGCACTCTAGAGCCTGTGAGCCACAACTACTGAAGCCTGAGTGCCACAACTACTGAAGCCCGAGCGCCTGGAGCCCATGCTCTGCAACAAGAGAGGCCACTGCAATGAGAA
The DNA here is from genome assembly GCF_028023285.1 of Balaenoptera ricei. Lineage (NCBI taxonomy): Eukaryota > Metazoa > Chordata > Mammalia > Artiodactyla > Balaenopteridae > Balaenoptera > Balaenoptera ricei. The sequence continues at coordinate 94,898,299 of NC_082639.1, forward strand.
GTCTGCACACTGCAATGAAGAGTAGCCCCCGCTAGCCGCAACTAGAGAAAGCCTGCGTGCAACAAGGAAGACCCAATGCAGCCTAAAATAAATAAATTTAAAAAAAAAAACTTTGCTGAATTTAATACCAGTAGTGTTTCTAGGTGTAAACAGAACCTACAGATATCAAATCTGTTAAGTATAATAAACTTGTCAGAGTGATACTCTTTTGTTTCTATTTTTACTTTTCCTCTATTAAATAACAACAGTAAAGTATTCTCAAAGTTTCAAACCCCCCACTATAAAATATTTTAATTTTATAAATCCGTGATTTCAAATCATAAGGCATTTCAAAAATGATGTACCCACTAAAATACAGTAGTAAGTAGAAAATATTCAAATTCATACCACATTTATTTAACACATTTCTAAACAGTAGACAAATTAATTCTACTCTACACTATTTTGAAATGGAAAAACATTTCTAGAATTTTTATCTAAGTGTGGTATCCCAGATAAAACTTTTCCTATTTTAAAAAATCATCATGGAACTAAATATACTTTTGAAATTTAAAATATCAAACAACCCAAGAGAAATGAGCGGAAAAAGTTCACTGACTTTCCAAAAGGTCTGGTCATATTTTATACTTTTATAAGTCTGCTTAAAATCTTTTTTTTTTTAACATCTTTATTGGAGTATAATTGCTTTACAATGTTGTGTTAGTTTCTGCTGTATAACAAAGTGAATCAGCTATATGTATACATATATCCCCATATCCCCTCTCTCTTGCGTCTCCCTCCCACCCTCCCTATCCCACCCCTCTAGGCGGTCACAAAGCACCGAGCTGATCTCCCTGTGCGATGCAGCTGCTTCCTACTAGCTATCTATTTCACATTTGGTAGTGTATATATGTCCAAGCCACTCTCTCACTTCGTCCCAGCTTACCCTTCCCCCTTGCCATGTCGTCAAGTCCATTCTCTACGTCTGCGTCTTTATTCCTGTCCTGCCCCTAGGTTCATCAGAACCTTTTTTTTTTTTTTAGATTCCATATATATGTGTTAGCATACGGTATTTGTTTTTCTCTTTCTTACTTCACTCTGTATGACAGACTCTAGGTCCATCCACCTCACTACAAATAACTCAATTTCATTTCTTTTTATGGCTGAGTAATGAAGAAAATAGATATTTCTTGAAAACTGCACCTTTTAAATTCTTCAATCAATATTTGACTATACTAAAGTTACAAGATAAATTATTATCTTCTTTTGGACATGTTTTTAGTTTCATGACGTCTCAGAAACTGACTGCCTAAGTCTTCCTTATTATTTTTTCATAAAATGCAATTTGATTAAGTTGCTTTGAGTTTAGGTCTCATAAATGTTTTAACACATTTGTAAGGAATAATCAGGGTTTGAATTTTTCTGATTTCTCAGTAGAAAATAGAAATGACTAATAATTTTGCAGTTACAGTTCAAGAAATTTAATATACAAGATGTATAAAGCACAGCAAACTCAGAATTATATTTCACATACAGGTAGTAGATCTTTTTAAAATGACATTTCACAAGCATCAGCAAAGCTGATAGACTAATACAGTAAGACATTTCTTTGGAGCAGAACTAATGAGTCTCCCGGTACAGCTATCAAATTAAATTTATAAGACTCTCCACCCTCATTAGAAGACTAACCGTGGAAACCATAAGCTTTGGGGTTATAATAAGAATCACTTCAAAATAAATGTAGTCTTATTATAATTTAGTATAGCAGAAAGCAACACGGAGTGTGACACAATTCTCTTTCGTTTATGGTTATAAGGCACAAATTCTAACACAATTAACCTGTCAAAATTCAAGTGTATTGCAACACTGAGATTCTAATAAATGATTACTGCTAACGACAGAAGACTTGGTTGAAGGGATATTTGTATTTGTTTTGCCTTGTTTTTAAATTTTTAAATTTTTTTGGAGCCAGTTCTGTTTGAAGAACACAAAATGTGACTTTGTGAAAGATACAGAATTATCTTTGCTTAAAAGGAAGAAAAAATTTCCAGCTGTTCTGTTACTTCCCACTTAGCTATCCTCATAATTGAAAACTGTAAGGGGACAGGGCTCCAAACATAAAGTTTCTGCAGCATAGTTAATGCTTCATTAATATTGTGTTGAATTAATGAATGAACAAATAAACAGTTTTAAATTACATACCTGAAGGAGAAGGTGATACTTTAAAACACGCTGCATAGGAACCACAAGCAAATCTCGAAGAGTAAATTTCCCATTATTTGCTCTTTTAGAACATTCCTAAAGAAATTTTATTTAAATTGAATTTTTTTAGTTTTAGCAAAAGGAGTCATAATACAAACATTAAAAGATGCAAACGCCATAAGCAAAACTGCTATTATACAATAAATATTTTGCTATTTTCCTTCTTAACAATCCTTCTTTCTTAAAAATAGGAAGTATCGTCAGTTAAAAACCAAAAGAAACAAACAAAACTTGTAGCATTTCAACTCTAAATAAGAATAAATATGTAGAACTATTTTACACGTGAAAATTATTTTCTCTAGGGGTCCTCCAGCATCTTCCCCCCACTTACCACTTAACCTTTCACCAGTCTCCCCAAGCAGGCCTGTGGACCAGGCATCAAGAACAAGCCCCATTCATCAAACCCACTATGTTCCCTCCCTACCATCATGCCTTGGTTCATTCGGTTCTCTCCAACTGCCATGTGCTTGGACTAGTTCCCAGCAAAATTCATCATCCTCTTGAAGAACTATACTTCTAGGATGTTAGTAATAGTCCCAATCAAAATTGTGCTGTCTCTCTGTGCCTTGTGGGTCTCTTAATTATTGTTGTATATGTATAATATCTTCCCCAATATAGTATGTCTTTTATACCTCTTAAGAATCTAGTATTTGCTGACTAAACATTTGTTGTAATGAATGAAATGGAATGATAGACTCCCAAAATTTGCTAAAGTATAAACCCACTACAGGATTCAAAGTTTTCAAAGCCTCAGATTTTATTTTTTTAATCTCACAATCTCCTTTCTTACAAGTTTATCAAAAAATAGCATTGACGGGTTCACTCTATTGACATTAACTACGACTTTGAGGAAAGTACTTTGAATTTGCAGTGTCAAAGCCTGAATTTAAATCAAGTTTGGCAATTCTTGTCTGTGTGACCTTGAACAAATTGCTTTTCTGATCTTACTGTTTCTCAAATATTCATGGTATCATCCAAAAAAAACAATAAGGTGTCATAAAGATATCTTTTATTTCTGAGCAACCTAAGTCCAAACTCCTCAGACAAACATAACCAAGACCAAGGAATTTTCCCGTTCACAGAAGGGGTTGTATTCAAGAAAATACTCTTTAGTTTCCCTTTTGCCCACACTTAGCTTTTCCAGCACATGGAAGGATATATTATATTATCAGGAGCTATAGAAACAAACACCATTAGCTCCAATGACCATATTGAGTTAATGAGTGCTTGACTACAGCTTTCAAACAAGAACTGGTGACACATCCTGACATGTTAGCTCACATCTTGTCAATTGCTGGGGTTCACTGGACAGATAACTATTTCAAATGATTTCTTGCTTCCACAGATTGTAGCGAGTTCTGGATCATGGGTCTCAAATAGGAGGTCAAACTGTTAATATTATTGTAATGAATGGGTCTCATCTTCCCAGCTGCATTTTAAGTTCCTTGGAAATTGAGGTTATATCTTACACTTCTTATGTTATGCCATCTTAACATAGTGTTAAGAACAGAAATGTTATACATTTAAAATTTACTTTGTTATGTTATGGAAGTCAGTGTAAAACTGTTGGGGAAAAAATTATTTCAAGTTCTAAGTTATAAGCTCAGGAAGTAAAGACACTAACAGCACTGGCATTAGCTACAATTAGGGGGCCGAGACTGAAGTGTAAAGTGCTTATTAGTATTGAAAGCAAATAAAGGGTAGAAATGATTCTTCCAAACATCCAGTCCAGTGCTTAGCCTCAACTCCAATTCTAAGTGAAAAGAATAGAAAATGTAATAGGGATGAGCCAGCTTAGAGAACAAGGTAAAGAGACTCTATTACCCTTCACCCCATGTTATCTTGGTTCTACAGTAGGGGTGAAAAAAAGACAAAAATCATCAAGAATAAAAATAATCACAAAACAGAAGACATGAAGGAGGCAGAGAGAAACAAAGTATAAGGCAGCTTTCCCTCCATCATGCTGGGACCTGGAGAACACAGTTCCAGCAAAGACTATTTGTTGAGGGCTTATAGTAAGTATCTGGTTAAATACTTCCAAATCAGACCCACGGTTAACACAACCAGCATCACCTCACCCTGAGCCTTTCAAACTCAGTCTGAGGTTCTCTCTTTCCCTAAGACTTACAGTGACTACAGAAACTATATCTCTTGAGTTCTAGAGTATGCTCACTGGGCAGGATTTTGACAGTGAGTCTGAAAGAAGGGAGAGTAACATGCAAATAATGCTAAGAATATAATGCAGATTTCATTGACCACTTTCTGACTCCTCTCTTGAACCGGAATTATATATCTTTATTTTTTAAAAAACTGCCTTAATGGTAGCTCTATTAGGAAGTCATTGTGTAAGTTGTTAACTTTTATCTTCCCATCGTGTTTTAATTTGAGTCAAGGTGGCTTACAGTTCTAGACTTATGAGGCTCTGCTCTCCAAAGAGGAGTAGGGACCCTTTAGGCTAACAAGGCTGTAAGGATGGCACTTAGTGGTGACTCAAACCATCTCCAGCCATAAGATCCACATCATCAAGGGATCATGAGAGGTAAGAAAGAAGGATCCATGCTATAAAATTAGTACAGTTACTTGGTAGTCTGTTGATGTGCAAATTTTCTCACCAATAGCTCCCCTTTGTGGGAATTATTTTATTAAATCAGACCAGATATGCTAAACAGTGAAGGGGTTCTGATTTGCAAATCATCTACCTCTTCTTCTCTTGTTCATCACCCGACCTCAATGCTAAACCCAACAAAGAGCAGCAAGGAGGATATGAGAGAGCCAACCAAGCCACACACAGAAGAGTTGACTATACATCTCTACCTGAAATTTAAGAAGACTCATACATATGGATAATATATTTGAGATGACAATTCATATAACATATAAATAATCATTTTTCAAAAGTTTTTTTGAAAGTGAAAACTCTTCTTGTGGGGGAAAAAAAAAAAAAAAAAGATGTACCAAAAAAAAACAGACCTAACAGAGTTTCCAGACTTATTTTCCATTGTTACCATGTGCTTTATTCATACTAACCTACTTGCCATTCCTCAAACTTTCCTGATTCTTCTGGTCAAGACATACCAATTCTTCCAGAATGCCCTACATGGACTCTCATCTATCAAGACTCACCTCATTCTTCAGTGACCTAACTCAAATGCTCCCTCTTCAGATAAATCTTCCGCAGTCTAACTATACTGAAGTGATCACTCAGTCTTACTCATGGAGCCCTGTCAAAGAGTGCTTATCACATACTACTTAATCTCATCATATGTGTGCCTGTCTTGCCTTCTTATGGGCAATATCCATGCCCTTTTTACACGTTTTCCCCTAAATATCTTTTGGCCACGCCACGCAGCATGTGGGATCTTATTTCCCTGACCAGGGATCGAACCCACGCCCCCTACATTGGAAGCGCAGAGTCTAACCACTGGACCACCAGGGAAGTCCCAATATCTTATATTTTTAGTAAACAGTTTACATCTACATACTTATTATCTCACATACATCTTACTCATCCTGTACCTTTTACTACCCTGGGCAAATTGCTCATGATCTCTCTGAACATTGGCTTTCTTATCCATTAGATAAAAAAATTAATTGTATGTATCTCACAAAGTCATGAGGATCTAATGAGATAATGCATGTAAAAAAGCCATAAATCTTCTATCTTACTACTGTTATTATTACTGCCACATTATTATTTTATAGAGCTATATATTAAAATATTTTATGAAATTACACTTAGAAGTCATGGAAATTTGCTGTTGCATAGATCATGAAAATGTTGTTTTTAGTTTATTTTACTCTGTCATATACACACAAAAAATAAACAGGCACCTCTAATTTCAGTTTGACATCTTCTTTTGTCTTAGAAATGTAGTCTAAACTAGAGATGGCCGACTCCACTCCACTGCAGTACTGCCCATAAATAACCAACCTGAAAGGAAAAGAGACAGAGGAAAAAATCTGAGGACAAAAAGGCAAGAATAAAGTGGAAGAGGAAATTCACCTATTTAAAACCACAGTTGGGCATAACCAAAGCAAATCTCACTCATCCTGCACCTCTTACTTTCCAGGTAACCCTGGGCAGATTACTTATAATTTCTCTGAACCTCAGCTTTTTCGTTTCTTTTTAAGATACACCACACATACAGTTACAGAATGAAAGTCACTCATATTTACGGTATTAAAAATGACTATTTCTAATTTCCAAATATGAATGGGATTGATTCCATGCATGTTTTTATAGTAGGTAGATTTTACAAACTGGCTTAATGACTGTTAATATTGTTTGAGGGCATACAATAATCAAAAACAAAATTAAAAACTTCTGTTCAAGTTTCTATTAGAGATCAACTTTTACACTGCTCAAGCTCACTCAGGAACAGTTTTATTTTCTACTACAGTTTCACTGTAATCACTACTTACAACTCTACTCATTAATAAACCTCCTACTCCCTCCCCCTTTTTAATTAAGAAAAATACATTATCTGAAAAGTGGGAATGAGAGGGCTGAGCTGTGTTGGTTGGGAGATAACTCATATTGCACGGGGTCTGAGCCTGCTTCAGGAAGGGTATCTCTGGAGATAACTCATATTGCACGGGGTCTGAGCCTGCTTCAGGAAGGGTATCTCTGGAGATAACTCATATTGCACGGGGTCTGAGCCTGCTTCAGGAAGGGTATCTCTGGAGTAATACCGATTTTTGCAAAGAGCCCGGTTAATTTATTGTTTCTTTTAGCCCTCTACTGGAAAAAAAAAAAGCACTACTGCATTAATATTTATCTAATGTTGATGTAAGCAATTAATTAGCCACTTCTTAGTACTAGGAACTATAGCGCTTGATTTTAGAAGAGAGCGCTATATTTTAAGCAAAATTCCTTGGTACTTCTAATTCATGTGAATTGTTCAGAAGACTTTTTTCAAATTCAGAAAGGGAAACTGACTTTGGCTGTGAATGTAATACTCCAAAATTCAGAATTATAAGATATTAGAGTTGGAAAAAGCACTACGTAGCACCTAATCTACCCCTAACATTTACAGATGGAAAAAAGGAGGCTCAGAGAGTTGAAATGACTCCCTGAAGTCTACAGGACTCAAGAGTGACAGGGTCTGTGCAAGAACCTGCACCTTCTGGTTTTCAATGCAAAAGTCTGAACCCTTCTTTTTTTTCTTTTTCTTTTTTTCTTTCCCTGATACACATATAGAGGTCAACCACCACCCAGAAATTAACTGCCCCATGTTCTAATTACTGCCCAGACAGTTTCTTAATGAACCATAGTAATAGCTACTTATGAGCAATTTTAATACTAACCCTCACTATAATTACAAACTAATAGCCACAAAATTTAAAATCCAAAAGTTACCTTTCCTTGTAGTTAATGAAAACTTGATACAAGTTCTGGTCGTTTTTATTTACAATGGAATCATGAATCTCTTGCATTAGGTTCCGATGAACTTTTACAAGTTCCTTAGAAAAGAAAACAGTGGCAAAGCAAATTAGGAACCAGAACCAAAAAAATCACCTGGAGCCCAGAATCCCTATTGCTGCCACACTTGCCATTCAAGGATATGCTGAATGCCCTCAATATATAAACCTGCTACCATCAGTAAAGAGGAAAAAACGGAGGGGAAAGAAGAGAAAAGAGAGAAGGGGAAGGGGAGGGGAGGGAGAGAGACAGGCCGTGTTCATGGAAAATAGTAATTTCAGATCTGACTTGAAATGTCAGTGTCCTGTGGAAAAAGAAATTCTCTCTCTAGTTATTAAAGGGTAATTTATTCCTTGTACAAAAATATGTACAGTTCATTTTCATCTTATAATCATTTTAAATTTTTAAATAAAACTATCCAAGTGCTTAATGTTTTACTGACAGGATAAAGTAATGATTCATGTCCTTGAGACATAAAAATGTAGATTTGTACTTTGGTCAATTAGTGGTGTCCTGGAGCTAAGCTAACAATAATCAGACTAAATTACTTGAAACCAGCCAACTAATGTCATAAATAAGCAGCAAATAAATTGTAGTAGGCAGTTTACTAGGGAAACTCAAAAGTCAGAATTTCACATTTTTCCTGATAAGCAAGTAATTTTCGGTCAGACAGTAAAATACATGTCACAGCCAGGAAATGAGGAGGTCCGAATCAAGGTGCCAATTCTCCCAGGATCTCTTCCCGTGTACCTTGGAGCACACATTGATGCAGGGCATGCCCTTCCTTAGGAGGTGTTAAGTGAAACATGAATATGTTGGTCCTGTCACTTTTTTGAGGAGCATGGAAAAGCTATTAGAATAAGGACTGTCAAATGGGTCCTAAGTTACAGTGAGCGTATTTAGGTGGTTCAAGATCCTCATCTTCCTAAAATGTGTGGTTTGTTTTATGCTAAATATTCATTTGATATTGGGATCTTTTTCTTCCTTCTACATTACAAATCAGTAAGAATGTCTTCATTTGGCCAAAATCAGGAACAAGGACAACATGCCATAGCTAAACTGGTGCAAAGCAACACTAAACATAAAGGAATCAAAATATTAGAGACTTTACAGGTGATACAAGCAAGCCGGTACATAAAAGCTTATATATTGTATATAAGAGCTATATATTAAAACTGAGGGACTACCCTGGTGGTCTAGTGGGTAAGACTCTGCACTCCCAATGCAGGGGGCCCGGGTCTGACCCCTGGTCGGGGAACTAGAGCCCGCATGCATGCCGCAACTAAGAAGTCCACATGCCGCAATGAAGGTCCTGTGTGCCTCAACGAAGGTCCCGTGTGCCGCAACTAAGACCCAGCACAGCCAAAATAAATAAATTAAATAAATAAATAAATATTAAAGAAAAAAAAAACCTGAGGCCAGTTCTAGAGGTCTAAGAACTTGAATCTTGCCTAGCAAGACCTTACATGGTATTGCATTTGGCTTGCCTCTATGCTTTTGGGTAAATATCCTTTTAAAATTGTCAGATAATAAGGTACCCTGAAATTTGAAATGCTATATAAATGTGAAGAAAAGCTCCTCACACCTTACCATTAAAATAGACCGTTATATTGGGCTTCCCTGGTGGTGCAGTGGTTAAGAATCCGCCTGTCAATGCAGGGGACACAGGTTCGAGCCCTGGTCCAGGAAGATCCCACATGCTGTGGAGCAACTAAGCCTGTGTGCCACAACTACTGAGCCTGCACTCTAGAGCCTGCAAGCCACAACTACTGAGCCCATGTGCCACAAGTACTGAAGCCCGTGCGCCTAGAGCCCGTGCTCCGCAACAAGAGAAACCACCACAATGAGAAGCCTGGACACCGCAACGAAGAGTAGCCCCCACTCGCCGCAACTAGAGAAAGCCCGCACAGCAACAAAGACCCAACACAGCCAAAAATAAATAAATAAACTTATTTATTAGAAAAATAAAAGACTGTTATATCATAAGGAAGCAGTGTATTTCAGAAATGGGAGTTTAGGCTGATGCAACCAGAAGCAGAAAACACCAAAAAGCAGAGGCCAAGGAAGTGCAGGAATGGAGGGAAGTGGAGGAGACAGATGGAGCCAGGACTGTGTCTGTAAGATGAGGTTGGGGGGCTGGAAGAACAATAGAGCAGGGAGTGGGGCAGAAGGGGATTCCCACAAGAGAAAGAGACAGTAACACCAGAGATTAACTGAGACTACCTTGTTGTGACAAGCAGTTAAGTATAATACATCAATCTTATCCTTTTGCGTTCAGCGTACATTCTGACTGACTTTTGGTTGACAATATGACTTACTAGTTATTTCCAAAAAATAAGACTATAAGAACTCAGGAAGCAGAAAGTTGGGTTAAAATTCTTTAAAAATACAATAGAATGTTCAAATAGGGACCCAATAAGAAAATGAGGATTTTTATAGAAGTGTACCACAATTTTAGCTAGCATATTTTTACTTACAGGAATGTTGATGAATACTGAATCAAATTCGGCTGCTGTCAGAAATCTTTTTAATGGTGCCATGAAATACTACCAGGAGAGAAGAGAAGGGTAATAATTAAGCACAACTTATCCTAATCTATAAAATAGTTTTTCATCAATGAGCAATAAATATTACTGAAAGTTAATCAGTATTATGAATACCAAGAAAAAAGCAGAAACTATTTTCTCTACTGTAAAGATTCTATATTTGAACAGAGATATAAAGATATAAATACAAGTTAATAAATTTAAAATATAAAATAAAAGATTTGGGCTATAAACCCTTCTGAAAGTAAGAAAAAAAGGAAGAGAGAACACCATTGGCCGAACTGGCAAAAAATGGCAACCTTCTGGAGATATGTTTGAGGACTAATTCAAAACATCCCTCAAATGTTCTGTGAAGATTCTAGATCCCTGAGATCAATAATTTGCATATACAATTTATGGATCATTCCCCTTCATTCTTTGAGAATTTTAGTTCCTGGCCTACCATATCTCTGGCCATTACTACTCCCATCTTCATTTTTGGTCGTTATCAGTATCTGCGCAGATGATCCTTCCAATAGCCTGGCCTCTCGGTTCCTTGAACTCCAATAATCTGTGCCCCATCCTAGCTCAGGTCCTCTTGTGGTCATAGCCCAAGACCCTGTCATTACCAACAACTGCATATGCTCCATAGAATTAAGTTGAAGCAAGCAAGTCTCTGACCTCTGCCCTCCTACCTTTACAGCTCATTCCTCCAAGGACTCCTCCAACCCACTGGGTCTGCCAATCCCCTGACCATCTCACATCCCTCATGTCCTCACTTCCCTTCTTACCCAGTTTACATTCCACGAGCCATCATCAGAATCACTGCCCTGTAAGTACCCTTACCCTCTCTTCTTTCATTCTGGAAAAATGAAAACCCTGGTTAAATCTAGCTTGCCATATATTTTGTGCCTATACCTAAGAAGTTAAACAGAAGCTACACTGATAGTTAATTAAAAATATAATCACAAAACCCAAATGAGCCTGTAATGCTACATAATCCTAGTACATTTACCTTCTCGTTCTCCTAAACAACTCTTCCACGCCTTCATCTCTCTTTTTAAACTTCCAAACTTTCTCCTGGTTCTCATTCTCCTAGCCTCCAAATGTGGAAGTCACCAGAGGTGACCTCAAACCTCTTCTCTATCAACAGCCATTCCTTTGGTGATTCATCTAGTGCCATGGCTTTAAACACCACTGCATAATGATAATGGCCCAATCTATACATCCGTTCAACCTCTCCCCTGAATGTCAGACTCATACATCTAACTTCCTCCTCAATACATCCCCTTGGAAGCTAAGAGGTATTGCAAATTTAGTAAGTCCCAACAGATTCGTGATTCCTACACCTCTCCTTCTCCATCTCAGTCACCATCTTCACCATTTACAGTTACTCATGCTAAAAACCTAGCATTGTTAGGAATTCCCACTGGGCGGTACAGTGGTTAGGACTCTTGCACTTCCACTGCTGTGGGCCCGGGGTTCAATCTCTGGTCAGGGAACTAAGATCCTACAAGCCAAGCCGCGTGGCGTGGCCAAATAAAAACAGAACAGAAAACCTAGCATTCTTGATTGCTCTTTTCCACACATCCTTTACCTAATTCCTCATCAAATCCACTTGGCTCTACTTTCAAAATTTATTCAGAATCTGACCACTCCTTACCACCTCTACCAATACCACCAATTTCCGTCAACTTAATTATTGTGATATCCTTCTAACATTTTCCTCAATTTCCACCCCTGCCTGACAAGAGTCAGAATGATCTGTTAAAAACTTACATTAGATCCCATCACTTCTTCTACTCAAAACGCTCTAGCTTTTAGCCAGGTGCTCCTATATGCCCCCTGTGTGACCTGGGGGCTCACCAGGTCTCTGATCTCACTGCTCCCCTGCACTCATTCTGCTTCAGCGTCCTGGGCTGTTGCTGTTCCCTGAAGCACACTGAACACTGTCCCACGTGAGGGCCTTTCTCCCAGGGACTGTCCACTCTGGGATATTCACATGGCTTGCTCCCTCCATTCGCAAAGCTGTCTGCTTAAATACGATCTGACCACAGAGGCCTTCCATTACCACACTATATAAGGTAACACCAGCCTCCCCCATCACTCACTACCCCCTTCCTCTGCCTTATTTTTCTTCAGAGAATTTATCACCACCTGGCATACTCATTTGCTTAAATTATAAACCCTCCCATGAGAGTGTCATGAGAACCAGAGCTCTGTTGTGTTCACTGCTATACCCCCAGTCCCCAGGATAGTGCCATTCACACACTAAGAAATCAATAAATCATCGTGGGATGAGTAAATCCGCTTTGAGATCTTTAAACCCAAAGTTCAGCTGAAAATCAGAATATGCAGACACGGTAGAAACACTGAGCCTAATGTATTAGCAGGGCAGTATTGGAGCATCAAGAATGATACCTGATGACTTACTTTTTCTATTGACTCCAATGTTTCTGTATATTTTTCTTCTGTCTGCTTGATTTCTGCTAGGCAGCAACTTCGTATGTCATTTTCTGGACATTTCTACAATTAGAATTTTCAAATTAACATTATTTAATCAAAGTCATGTATTAATCTTTCCAGTAGAAGATAGAAATAAAAATTATTGATCTTTTTAAGTGTTCCATTCTAATAAAATACATTAACTAAAAGATATATTTAACTGCATTTGTGAAGGATCTTTGCTTTTTAAAAGAATTTGAACAATGTAAATGAAAAAGTTTTAGATAATTAAAAATATACTTTTGAGTATACTCTCTTTAAACTGAAACATCTATTTTATTATAAATGTTACTGCATCTGGAAACATCATGAATGGTCTTATACAGTTTTCTTAATGTACAGCATACTTTACAAGTGCTGTAGAAATAACTGCAAAAATCATAAAAGGATATTTGGTAAGTAAAAAATCATAAAATATTTTTTCAAGAGTTAACATCTTGGTGTTTGGCTCTCTTACTGTTTAAGACTCGAGGCAGCAGAACATAATAGGAAGATCAAAGTTTTGGGGATCAGATAGAATTTGGTTCAAGAACCAGTTTTGCTGTTATTAGTTTGTTATCGTGAAGAAGTTATCTAATCTCTCTGTGTCTCGGTTTTCTCATCTATAAAACAGAATTACAGTACCCAGCCCAAGGAGCTGTAAATGAGATAACCTGTGTAGCGTGCTTAACACCCTGAGGGATGCACAAGAGGGGCCCTGTGCGTTCAATCATCATCACTGCTCACCCTGGGCCACATGAACAGCCCAGCGCCATCAGCTCAGTGAAGACGGTCCTTGGGAAAGACAATGAAGAATTTGCTGGTGCCCAAAGCAGTTGATAATTAAGGGGGGTATGGACGATACTCCATCACCTAAAACGCTCTTAAACTGCTGCCACAGGCGTCCTGTCAGCTCGTGCAGTGGGTTAAAGCACACATTCATGACGTTCACCGAACACAGGCCAGCCAACTTGTTTCCATCCCACAGAAGCTACTGTCCCCTTTGTGGGCACCGGACAACCCGCCAGCCCTTTATTAAATGCAAGAGGTCCAAGAGAGCTGAGCAAATTCATCAAAGCACTGAAGAAACCTAAAGTACTACCTAGCTGATGAAGAAAGTCTTTTGTGTAAAGAAAGACTATGTTAATAAAAGCTTAAGCAACTGACCTTATTTTTCATTTCAAATTATATATGAGAAAATCATTCAAAGTAATTCTGAACGTTTTAGATATTTTAATGCAGATAAAGCTTTGTGGGCTCCTGTTGACTATGGCAATATCTGAAACTAAGTTTATAAAATAGTAAAAAATGCTAGGAGACCTATACTGAAACAAACAACAACAACAAAAATACCTCATATCAACCCCTAACAAATAGGAAGAAATATTCTTTAACATATACTTTATGCCACATCAAACTTAAAGTAGATTTACCTGCTTTGTAAGAGATTTCCTTTCATAACAATATAATTTCATGATCCCCTGAAATTATGTTCTATTGCCACTCTGCAATTATTTAGCTGTGTGGCATGCCGTTTACTTGTTAGACTTGATTTTCTTACTAGTAAACTGAGAGAATTAGACCAGAGATTCCCTGCGGTTGTTCTGAACTGTAAAATGTCATGTTTACATGTCTCCAAATGCAGCAACACGTCATGGTTATACAGTTACAAGCAAGTAAACATAAAAAAGAAAACAAACCAAAAAAAGATCCCAGCATAAGTTACATAAATAATTATTGTATTAATTATAATTATGCTATTATTTTATAATTATAATTAATATACTTATAACATAAATATTATTTCATTTTATTAATTATAATTATTGTATTAATTAGTCTTTCAAATAATCACTTTCCTAATAAAAATACTCAGAATAACAAGTCATGGTTATAGAGTTATAAGCAAGATAAAAAAGAAAAACAAACAACGATCCCAGCAGAAGTTACAGAAATAATTATAACTATTGTATTAATTATAATTATGCTATTATTTTATAATTATAATTAATATAATTAAAACAAATATCATTTTATTTTATTAATTATTATATTAATTAGTCCTTCCAATAATCACTTTCCTAATAAGATACTCAGAGTAACTTAAAAAACAGGCAAGTCAAAGTCCTACAGGCTGATGTGCCTCCTCTGCCTTCATCAAGTCCTCGTACACTTCGCCACCTTCGTCTTCCCCATAAACACAGTCGTACAGACCCTCTTCATCTTCCACACGGGTTTCACTGAAGCAAAAGGTATAACAGAAACGTCATTTTCTAGCATGCAGTAAATACAGTAGTTAGAAATAGCTCACTGGATTTTAGCAGAAAATCCAGAGAGCAAATCAAATACAGTGGAAAGAGTCAAAGGTTTACATTACAGTTCTGCCCCTCCTAATGAGAACAATGACAAACGACAACCACAGAATCTGACAACGATGGCAGTGCCCTAACCTTCACTGGGCATCTACTATGCCTCTCTGTGTGGATTATCTCACCTGGTTTGCCCAGGTCCAGCATTAATTGTGTTATCAGGTAGGTACTGTTGTCTGGCCAATTAGAGTGATAAAGACTTTGAGAGAACAAAATGTTCTTTGACTTGCCCAGGATAACACAGCTAGTCAGACAGCAGAGCCAGGATTTAAAACCCAGTCTGTCTCACACACTGAGTGTTTTAACTGCTCTATCATACTACCTCCCATTTTTCATATGTCAAGGCCTCAGTTTTATTACCTGTATTAAAGGGTATAATATGGAGAAGACAGGGGAGTTGGGGAGGATCTAATATGTTATAAATAATCTTTATAAAGCAAAAATTTCTGCTGATTATAATTGTCAATATCTAATGCAATGGTTTTCAAACCATGTTCCTTCAAGGCCACTCAGAGGGTACCCACAGGTTTGATTCAGTCAGATTCTGCTTTTATCTGTTCTACTTGTATTTTGCTTAAAGAAATGGTCCCAAGGCCACAAGACATTTTTAAAAGCCATTGAAATTCTTCTGCTGGTCTCCTGGCAGTGGAAAATAATCCCTATTTTTTTTTTAACATCTTTATTGGAGTATAATTGCTTTACAATGGTGTGTTAGCTTCCGCTTTATAACAAAGTGAATAGGTTTACAATTTCAAATGAAGGGTTTGGGAAAGATAATCAATCAGTCACTGTGGAAGCGTTCATGGAGACTTTAAAAATAGGGCCCTATTCAGTCAACACAGAAACAGCTGTTTCCACCTATCACCCATTCTGTTACTACTCCTTAAGTTTTTCCTTTCAGTTCAAGAGTTCTAGAATTAGCTTCTATTAACTAACAATGCCAAAGAACTGAGATTAATAAATTTAGGTATGTTAGAAAGAAGCACGAATATCTCTCTGAAAAGAAATTCAACTCCTTCAGTACTGCCAGCCCTTAGCATTTCTCTTGGGCCTGTGCAGATAGAACATTATAAATTGATACGTACAAAAATAAGAACACTAACTATAAATGTCACTCTGCAACTCGGAGCATTTTTCAAAGTAGGTGCAATCACAAGGTTGTCTATGTTTGTCATGAAGAGTTATCTGGAGGCATTTGACAGAAATGAACTGTCAGACACCCAGAAGAAAGAAAGGTGCCTTAAGGGAGAACGATCTGGTGGTGAGAGAAGTTTCAGAGAACCTGCTGTGAGAAAAATTCATTCCAGGATTACCTGTCCACCGTCCACCCACCTACCTGATTCTTAAACTAAGAACCTACTGATTCAGACTCGCCAGTGTTAAGAATGCATAGATCCAGAAGATCCAAGGGCTCTCCCATGGTCTAGTGTGGAAAACAGCACATAAACACATAATTCTATGAGTGCAGAGGAAAGAGTAAGAATAACTCTGACTAAGGAAGGCAGGGAAAGCTTCATGGAAGATATTACATCTGACCTGGATCTTGAGTGTATTTATTTATTCAATAGGTATTTGCTGAATAAATACTATGTTCCAGCAGATATAGCTGCAGACAAGGCAGACACAGTTTCCACCCTCCAGGGTGACACAATGAATGAGAAGAGGGGATGAGCATTCAAAGTACCCCAACCTGTGCGATGGCAGAGAGGTGTACAGAAGCTGGCGCTGTGAGGGGTGGAGTGCCATCCAGTGGGACCAGGTGAGTGAGGGGAGCCCCAGAGGGAAGAGGTGAACCAATCTGAGAAGGGCCCTGCACTCTGGGAGCTCAACCTTACCTGGGCATCTGAGGACCACAGAGGGTTATAGAGGGGTAGTGTGGAGGGTCAAGAAGCCAAGAAATGAAATGCTGTGGGTGAGAGGTACTGAGTACCATAACCAGGGTAAAGGCAGATAAGGAGAGAAACAGAGACTCAGGAGACCGTGTCAGCTACCACCAACCAGCCTTGGGGACCAATCCAGATTAGGGAGAGGGGGAAGGACTGAAGGATGCTTTCAGCTCTCTACTCTGAAAAACTGGGGAGATGGTGAGTCTTATTGGCAGTTCCAGAATTTCCATACTGAAGGGGCTTAGGCAGGCAGTCTCGCCTGAGAACAGTGGGGCCGTTAAACTGGTTCGAGCACTTTCTATAACTCATCAAAGGGTAGGAAGGTCTGATGAGTTCATGAAGGAACTGAGATTAAAGAAATGATAAAGGAGTAGGTTCTGTATCAAACGGGATCCTGTTCAGAAGGAAAACAGGCTGTGAAATCCTTTTCCTCCCTCAGACCCTCCAACCCCCACCCCCAAATCAACAAAAAAAAGCCAAAAAACAAACAAAAAAATCACATCATCTTTCTTAAGTCTTGCTATTGACTATTTTGCATGAGGGCAGAGGTACATATGTATAAATTCACACAGATTCTTCTCTAAGAACTGTAGGAGTGACACACACGCACCCACACACATTGCGACTGGGCTAGAACAGTTTGGGTTTTGTTATTCAATCCCATACCAAAGCTGTTTTTCTTGCTAACAATTCGGGCAATAATCTCTGATTTGCACAAAATGAAGAAGGGAGAGGGAGGAAGAAGCTGTGATTCTTCAAATGGTCAATAAATCAACAGCAATCTATATTAGCTTTCCTGTGTCTGGGCAACCTAGGTATGGTCCCGTCTGACACCCTGGTCATAAAGGTTGAAGGACCAAGGACACTATCGTTTAGCCATCTCACACGCTCTCCATTCCATCCTGTGTCTGTTTCTCTCCACGTGAGGACAGAATGACTCCCCCTGCCTGGGGAGCAGACCAGTGTTTGTTCTGGGGCCCTCCCTTTAAGCGATTCATCCCTAGAGGTTAAAGGGAAGTCTATGAGCCCATAGAGATCGTAACAAAGCCAAGACTGAAAATCAAACCCTCATAGCAAACTCAAAAGCAGGCATTTGCAGGAAACACACGACATTTGGACCTCCGACCACCTGGTGAAGAGGTGAAGCAGACTGCACCTCCCAGAGCATGTGAGCTGGCACCTCAGAGCAGCCAGTTCGGGGGCCCAAGTTTTCTCCAAACTTGCATCCTCACAGGATTTATCTTGGCATCAACAGAACAAGACGAGGGAAGACTATAAAAATGAGTAGGTGTAAGTGACAACTGGTGGGGAGTTAAGAAAGAATGTCATCATAGCACTGGAAATAATAATATTCTTTCTAAGACGACAAGGAATTCGATTATCTTATAAGTAATCTTATAGTCACTTTATGAAGATTGTAGCCAATTCAATGAGACAATCAGCAATTACCTTGCTGAAGATTAGTGAGTGCTTGGAGATTTTAAGAAGAGATAAGAAACCATTCTTGATACACATGTAAAATACAAGACTTCGAGGCCCATCCAAAGGCAGCCTAGCTGGGAAGGGCTGACCTCATGAAGCAGGTCTTCTGATGAGGAGACAGACAAAAAATGAAGCAAGCCGAGACTGCCTCAGGTAGAGGCGAGTACCATAAAAACACAGAGCAAGGTAAGGGTGGCAGCAATTTTAGATAGGAAAGGCCTCGCTGGGAGAGCCATCTGAGCAAAGACTTGGATGGCGAGGGGTCAGCCACATGGGCAGAAGGGACAGCAAGTGTAAAAGTCCTAGAGCAAGAACAAGGTCCATGTGCTGGGGTATTAGGATGGATCAGTGGATGAATTTCCACAGGATCTGAATCTCTCCTGGAGCAGAATCTATGTCTTCTTATAATTCTTTGCAAACCTACCTGATCTTTGGCATCAGTTCCTTGAGGGGTGAGGATCAAGTTTTACCTTTATTTGTAATCTGCACAAGTCACTCAATCAGCGGAAGATAACCAGCTGCAAAGGCCTTTAGCCTCTCCCGACTATTAAATAATACAGCCCAAAAGGATTCTCTCTTCAGAATCAACACCATCTAATGAAACATCCCTGAATAACTCCCACCCACACTGATCTCGTTCGTCCTTGAACTTACACAGCAAGCACTATCTGTCCTACAAGTCCGGTGGTAGATTCTATTAATACTTCTCTCCTTAATTGTCTGATTCCAGGTTTACCTACTACCTTTACTATGCCTTTGAGAAACTTCCAAATGTTACTTCATTGCTGTCTGTTTCTTTACTCTCCATAGAGACTTGCACAATGCAAGACACACAACAGGAATTAAAAGCCAGTTGAAGTACATTTTCTCATGAAGCTTTCCGTCAGGAGTTTGAGGTTAATTCTCACATGTCTTAATCACTAAGCCACGGCTCCCCTTCAGAGAGCTATTTTAACACCCATGGTTAAAATCCACAAAGGATGCAAAAATTGGCAGTGGTGTACTTTTGTTGAAAGCGCTCAACATACTCTATTAAATCAGGCAGGCCTTTGTAGATGTCGTCATCATTAACGCTTTCTTCTGTCGGGAAGGGCCTAGGAGGGAGGGAAGAAAAAAGAGTGAATAGGCAACAACTAGGCTGGACGTTTACCTCTCACGAAACGCATACGTTCAGCTGCTGCCAAAGAGGTCAGATCAGTCACCATGTTGAACACGATATCTGGGGCTTTTCCCAAAGTGCCTGCCTGTGGCTGTGTCGGGGTCCCCCTGGGAGGCGTGGCACCTGCTACCTCAAATCACCTGCAGCAAAACGGCTGGTCACCACAGTCATGTGAGCAGTTGTGGACGTAATGAGGTGCTCATCTGACCTCCCACCAGCCACACACCTGCAGGCTCATGTCAGCGCCCACTGCAGCTCCCCAGCTCAGAGTGGGCCCTTGCCTTCAGCACCATTCAGATTCTTTGCACTTACAGAATCTGATCTGACAAATAACTTGGCAATTTGGTAACAACCATTCTAGCATGACTCAATTCACTAGTATAGATGAGAATTAGAAGACAAAAATGCCATGCCCTTTATATATGATCATTGACTCTGATATACTTTTCTACTCAGACCGTAAGTTGTGTGAGTTGTATTTTTTAATTTTCATCTATTGGACAAATAAGTCAAACAGGCCTCAAAAAGAGTATGATGTTTTCTTTGTCCCCTGCTCAAAGAAAATCACTTTAGTTTCTACCCTATTCCTAGCCATTGCCTTCCCGTGTTTGCTTCGTACTATGAACTTTATTCATAACACCAACATAATGCCCTAAATTTACGTCTAACAAAATCACAATGATTATACTATAGTGCCGAAAGTTTTACCCTTTTTTACATGAAGTCAGCATGTCATATGTTCCATAAAACCAAGAGGATCCATCAAAATAACAAATAAGCACTAGATAATTACTAAATAATTATATTTAGTATAGTGAAAACATTTTTACATTCGTTTATGTATTAACTTGGTACTTAAGACATCTGAGGAACATATTTTTCAAATAAATTAAAATGTGTGAGAAATGCCAGTTTCAAAATCCTTTTTAAAATAAATTTTGACACATTTTATTATACTCTTATATACAAGTCTATTGTAGTAAAAAATTGAAATTATAAGTAAGAATAACAAGGAAAAAACTCTTCTATATATAGTTTCAGAATCAACAATATATAAATACATAAGAATAGAATCATGCTATTTCAATATTTGCTGTTTGCATACAACAAAATATATGTTGGCATGGAAACATAATCACGTATTGAAGAGAAAATGACAAGGTATGGAACATTTATCCAGCCTACAGACTACTGTAGAAAGCTGCCAAACTCATGGCCCATTTCTGAGGAAGGGTCTGTGGGTGTCTTCCCCAAGGTCACTGTGCTTTGTACCCAGGGACTGGGCTGTCATGCTTGGATCCTCTCTGTTTGAATCTGAATGTGAACAGAAAAATGGAAGCAACAGAAGAAGAGACCCAGGGTCACAGAGCCCCAAAACGGCTGGAGATTGAATTATGGAGCCCTGAGGAAATCAGGTAAAAAATGAGATCCATTCCATTTCCATGTGGCCTGGCTGTGTGGCTACTGAAACTGTTTTTCTGTATTTCTAACATTCCTAATAATACAACTTTCTGACTGACCTAACTTGAATATGCAGTATTTTAAACAGAAAAGGCCCGACACAACATAACACATCTACCTTTCCATACTTACTGACTGCATAATGCTTCACTGCATGGAGACGGTATAATTTAACCAATTTACAGTGGACCCTTGAACAACAAGGTTTGAACTGCACATGTCCACTTATAAATGGATTTTTTTCAATAGTAAATACTACAATACTACACGATCCACAGTTGGTTGGAACCATGGGTGCAGAGGAACTGAGGATGCAAAGGGCCGAATATAAGTTATACTCAAATTTTCAACTGTGTGGATGGTTGGTGCCCCTAATCCCCACGTTTTTCAAGGATCAACAGTACTTCCAAGTTTTTCACTTAGTTCCAAACTTTCAATACACCTCCTCAAACATATATTATTTTATACTTGTCTGATTATTTCTTAAACACCTAGAAGTTGTGACTTATTGTTATGGCCTACAGGATATAAATGTACTGCAATATCTTTTAAAATATCTATTTAATTAAGCATTTGTGTTTGTCTTAATGAATCACCTGTATAGGAATGTTAGAGGAAGTTAAAAGAAAGAACTGTATCAGTGACAGTCACCAGTGAGTTGAGAACGATGTTTAGCCAATGTGTCTTATTCAACGCTACGAATAAGTTCTTACTTGCTCGATAAATTTCAAATGTCTATTGAGCACTTATATACCCGGCCACTCTGCATGAATGAGATGCGGTCCCTGTATGCAAAGTGCTTTACACATAGTAGCCATTCAATAAACAATCACTTCATTGAACTGAACAGGACACACGAACCACAGAGAAGCTAGCTTACCTGATTCCTGTGGCCAGCGCTACAGGTGTGCGAGAGAGTCGCGATAATGTTTCTATAACCTGAGAAAAGAGGAAAGGGCTCACTGGACGTGTATTTCAGAAAAAAATATTTTTTTTCAAAAACAGTAGTTTTACAATCTAATATTAACAATAGCAGTGGAAACATACGTTTGCACATGTCACCAAAGTGCAGAAAGGGAAGAGTTGTAACTGAGAAGTATAAACACCTACTTATAATTTTGTCCCTTTCCTTAATTTTCTGACTCTACTTATAATTTTGTCCCTTTCCTTAATTTTCTGACTCTAAGCAGATTACTAACCATGTGGTTTGCAGTTTCTTGATCAGTAAAAACAAGGAGTTAGGGTAATTCTAAAGTTCTCATGTCTCCTCTACTACATGATCTGAAAGACCCTGTAATGCTGCTCTGTCCAAAGCAGTAGACACTAACCACACAGAGGCCATTTAAATTTAAATTAATTAAAATTTTAAAAACAAAAAAATCGGGTTCCTTAGTTGGACTAGCCACGTTGCATGTGCTCAGTAGCCCATGTGCCTAGTGGCTACTGCATTGGACGACACAGACATCAAACACTTCCATTGTCACAAAAAGTTCTATTGGACAGCACTGCTGTATAGCAAAGTGGTTCAGAGGGTGGGCTCTCCAGCCAGACCACGTCATGTGAGTTCTGATCCCGACTTCACCATTTATTAGCCGTATATCTGTGGGCAAACTACTTAACTTCTCTGGGTCTCAGCTTTCTCTTCTGGATACTGCCTATAATAATTAAGTAAGGTTATTAACAATCATTATCTTATTATAAGAATTAAAAAGATAATACATGTAAAGCATTTATATGGTAGCTATTCTTTACAATTGCCAACTTCAAGAAAATTACCTTATTCTAATTCTGAATATTTTCAGAAAAGGAATTTCCTAAATTACCCTTAATTATCTGTATCTGTTTCAAAAATTCTTCATAAAGATCTTCAGTACCTAACCCTCGATGCGCCCTGCTAGAGCTTTAGCATTAGTACATAGCAATTGTACCCTTCCTTCCCACGTTTACACCTAACAGCATCTCTTTCAAAGACTTAGTGAGGAAGCTAATGAGCTAAAATGTGTTTTTCTCATGAAACCTGTTTCTATGATAATAGATATAATTTGTCTTAAGTATCTAAACAAAACGTAAATACGTTCTACTACAAGGCCTATTCACAATGAGAAAACAGAAAGAGAAAAGGTAAAAATCTATCTCTAGGTTGAGGTAGTCTTTGAATTCCCCAGTTCAAAGATGGAAATGTAAAGTTTCCAGTACTAGGAGTCTCATAAGGGTATTAGCCACACATATACTTATTTATCACCTACTTCAGGAGGCAGTATATTGTTGTGGTTACAAACTCTGAACTGAGAACACCTGGATGAGCTAGGCCCACCTTCACCAGCCTCTATAAAATGGGAATAATAACAACTACCTACCTGCCTCACAGAGTTACTGAAAAATTAAATGACACAATGCCCATCAAATGCTTAACTCAACAAATGTGAACTGTTATTAATATATAAAATAAAATTATTATTATATACAAATGAAATTTAATCTAATCGAAAGCCTTTATGCAATTTCTTTCTGGTTTAACCTTGCTGAAGAGCAAAAAACAACCACCTAGGTAACACTTGATATCGATTAATTTCCATAAGAAAGATAAAGCATCTTCAGTGAGTCTGTAAATTCAGAAGATCATGAGCGAACAAATAATAAATTTATCAAAATAAACTGATTCAAGATAAAAATAATCATCTGCTAAATTTCCAAAAATATGCATTATTGAGTGAAAAGTCTAGCTATTGGAGGATTCCAGGATAATCTGTGGAGTAATATTTAGACTGCTGAATTAACTACATTGTTGAATTTCAGCATAAGCCTTATCCTGATGTAGCACTGTTCTAAAGTTATGAGGTGAACTCGGCTTCTAATTCGTTTTTTCACAGCAGTGTCACCACTCAATAACAAGAGAAATAGCAACCGCATTAGTACTGCTATGTGTTTTACTACTACTATTATTTAACACAAATGTTAAAACACCAGAACTAGTCACAACCTGTCCCAGCCACACAAGACTATATGTAGTTTGATTTGTTTAATACAATTGTCCACCAGAGGGAGCGAGACAATAGTCTATCATTTCACTCCTGCATTGAATGTAAGTACAAACATTTCTGAAAATTAACAAGCTGAAACCAACTGTTATTTACTTAAAAGGATTATATAGTCTATTCAATGATAGAAAAATAACATAAAGATAAAAGTTCAGTGGATGGGACTGAAGGATAATATGTAGCATGTCTTAAAGTGAATCTCTCAGGGGACTATCACTCAGTTTTGTATCTATCTTATTGTACATCAAGTCCATCCATTAACTCTTAAGTTTAGCCAAAGCAAATAAGGACTGTTTGGTCAATGTAGTGTTTTTAGAACAGTGTGTATTCTATATAAAGGTGGAGTGTATCCGGATTTGGAATAGACAAGTACACAAATTAATGCCAGATTCTCAAGTCCTCTGTGTGGAGAATGACCTGTCGTTAGAAACATCCGTTCAAGTATATTTACAAAAGAAAATAGCCTCAAGGGCGGTAAGAAGGTTATTTGCCTTGAAATGTCTTAATTTCTAAATTGTTGCCTCAAATAACATGACATATGGACATTAACTCCCAGAAAGGGGGGTAACAAGTTAGAATGTTTGCAAGTTAATAGGCTGAAAACCAACTACTAAATCCACATCATGGATTTACTTTCTCTACCTACATCCATCCCTTGTTTGATAAGAAGAGTGGCATTTGCAAAGAAATGAAAAAATTCCAGATAACAGGAATAAGAGTTACCGCGCGAGGAAGGTGGGAGAGGTGAGCAGGGCTTCCGTGTGTCTGCTTTAGAAGGGTGGGCTAGAGCCCAGAATCTATGAAGGGTCATTGACAAGTTTAAGGAAGATAGCAGAGTCAAAACTGCATTTTTAGAAGATCACTCAGCAAAGTGAGGGACAGACCGGGGTAGGAGGACGTGGGATACAGACAGGGACCGGGAGACCCACTGGGTGGGGGGCGGTTCTCAATCATCCAGGTGAGAAATGAGAGGTCTACAGGAGAGCTAGAGAAGAGGTGGAAATATGCGAAGTATTTAGGAACAGCGGCTGACACACCGTGGAGGCTGAGGAAAGAGGAAGAACCTGGGACCACCTGGGCCGGTGGAGGCTGAGGAAAGAGGAAGAACCCGGGACCACCTGGGCCGGCCGTTACAGCGCAGAGGGGCCAGCTCCACCGCCGCCCACCCGGAGTGCTCCGGGATGCTCTCAGGCAGGAAGCCCTCGTCCTCTGTTCCCTCCAAACGCCTGACTACATTCATCCTCGACGCGGCCAGGCTGGTCCCCACCCAGAGCCTTCTCTGACCATCTCCCTCCTCTGGTCTGGGTTCTTTCTGTCCCCACAGGACCCTGGACATAACTCTGCCCTAGCACCTATCCCCTTATTCAAAATTTATCTGCTGTTTAAAATATTTCAAAAGGACTTGTGTTTATCTTGTCAATTGAAATAATACAGAAATACATAAAAGTTGCCCGCCCCCGCACACACACCCCTCTCTCGCCTTCTGCCTAAAGGAGACCAGAGCTAAGAATCTGGTGTGACTCTTGCAGAATTGTTTTTTTCTTTTTCTTTATGATTATTGTTTTAGGTAATGTGTTTCTATTAAACAGATTTCTCTACCAACGTGCTTTTGTCATTTAACAACATATCACATATAGTGGTGTCAACACATGCAGATCTTTATTCATTTTAATGAATTCATTCATTCATTTATTCATTTGAATGTTGTATCACATTCCAGTGTCTGTATATAACATAATGATTTAACGCTTCCCCTGCCAGTGAACTTTTTCAACATTTTGCTACAACAATGCTGCAATTACCATCCTTGCCAAATACCTTTTCAATTGCGTGCAGGTATTTCTATAGGAAGGATTCCAAGATGGGCTGACTAGGTATAACCATCGCTCTTCAATAAATATGTACAAATTCGCATTACCCCTGAAGAGTGTATAAGAATACAACAAGGCATTCTAATGACCTGTTTGTCTGTCTTTCCCATCCAACAATGGAAAATACCTTAAGGGCAGGGAAACTGCTTCTTCACTGTTCTATTCCCATCACTGCACTCACAGCCAGCCTCCAAACAACCACTTAACACAAAAATATTTGTTGCTCAAACAAATGAATGACTACTACTTACCTTGCAAAATTGTTGTGAGGATTAGGGATGTGTAAAGATATGTAAAGAGCTTAGCCTGCCACAAGTGAGGAATGAATGAGTAATTGAAGAAGCCCATTATGAAAACTAAATATTAAGTATGAGAAAGAGTTGCTTATCTCCTCAAACCTAGAGACAACGTACACAGTGGCACGCCCTTCCCCATCAAAATTTTCCCCCTAATGATAATTTTTATTTAGTTTGGGCTCTTTATTTTTTCCATCCCCATTAGTCAGTTTCAAAGCCATGAAATAAAAACAGTTTGCCAAAACTGAATGGCAACACTGTACACTAATAAAGCTACCCATTTTAACTCTTCTCTTCATGAGACCTTCTGGCTAATTCTCACCCTCTGATTATCTGGCACATTAGTGCTGTTGATATTGTAGTTTGTGAGAAAAGCAAGTCAACCGTGCAGAGGCAGTTTGTCATAGCTCCTTCCAAGGTCTTGAGTTAAGGAAGCCATGGACATAGAGAAGAACTCAAGGAGCCATGGGGATCAGCACACAGGTCTGCCAAGAAGTACTAATTAATTATGGCTTTACCTCCTTGAGCTCTCTACTCTGAAGTTTTATCTCTTAACTCTCTCCCTGACCCAATGGGAAGGCTATAAAGATTCCTGAACAGAGCTCTGGATTCAATAGGAGTTCCTGGGGAAGTGCTTCTTCCAGGAAGATAGGTTCGAAAAGGGCAATCAGGTGGCTTCAGGCTTGAGCCCCAAGCACCAGACAAGCTTGGCAGTTCAAGAACGGTCTGCAGCATTGCAGCACCACAGCACGAAGCTACCAACTAGCAGCTGAAGCTATGGGCAGGAATGATGCTGCATCATGGTTCCTACAGGCTCAGAGCAAGTGCCTTGTGGGTTCATGGAGGAAAAACCCAAGCTCTAGAGGACGTAATTGGAAGTGTGGGCCTGGGAGTGCTGGGCTGAGTAATTCAGACAGAAGGATAGGCCTGTAGACTAGACTGTGTGCAACCAGAAGCAGCCCAGAGACCTGGTATTACCCAGGCATCTGATTCTCTGCCAATGAAGCCTAACTCTAAATCCAACCAGATGGTGAGTTTCAGGCTAACAATATATCTCACCTTCTCCTAGGAAATCAACAGAACTCATTATCTTAATTTCCTTTGCAATTCTAATCTCACACAGCAAATTACCCCATTAGGATACACTGCAGCTCAGTGTCATTTCTAGCAATATGTTTACATCTTTCCTAAAATAGCTGGTTGTTGCTTTGAATACTATAGAAGGCTGTTGAAAAACATCCCTAGCACTTCTTCTGTGGGTAAAACAAAGCAGTACAACCAGATAAGATGAATAAAACATTACTTCTGTATCAAGAAGATTATGAACTATGGGAAACTCATTTGCATTGTTCAAAAGAGTAGAGTATCTATATGGGTTTAAGTGGTCCAAATTACAGTTTGTGCAGACCTTGATACTGATCATAAATGCAAGAATTATTCTGTATGTATTATTTTGAGGCTTCTAAAGCTCTATAGAGAAAAAGAACCTCTCTTTAGGAAAGTCATATACTAGACTGGTTAGGATGCAAGCTTAAGACTCAAATTTTCTGGATTCACATCCCAACTCCACCTCTCACTAGCTGGGTAACCACAGAAGAATGTCCTGTACTTCTACTGCTATTTCCTAATGCCATTGTTGCCACCATCATCATTGGTAAAGTAAGATTTGGTCTTTGCAAAGCACTTTAGAAAATAACATGTGATGTCTACCTCAAGTTATCATAGGATACAAAAGAAAGCTTTCTAATGGCTGGGAATACATTTAATAAATTATGTTGTACATTCGAGTACTTGATGGCTAGCGTTTGTTAATAGTTGCCAACAGTTGCTAAGCTTGTCTAATTGTAACACTATGCTTTTTAAAAATGAGGACTGTTGACAATGAATGTTTTTCTTTTATTTAGTATTCATTTTCTGCTTCCGTGTAATTAATGTTTAATCAAAATAATCAAATAAAAAATATAAACTCCTGTCATACCAAAGTATGTCTAACAGCCTAAAAACAATTGCATTTGACCTTGCTACAGTGAATTTTAGTAAAAAACAAACAAACGTTCCACGCCTAGTCTGTTCGGGAAGATATAACACTAGTAACGACCAGAATCACATCCAGCTCATACAAGAGCTCTAAGAACTGACAGTACAAAGAGATGGGCTCAGAGAAGCTTCAGCACACATCGCCCCACAGTCCCCATCCTCTCCACACCTCACTGCCTCCAATAAATATAAAAATCTAGGGCTTCCCTGGTGGCGCAGTGGTTGAGAGTCTGCCTGCCGATGCAGGGGACACGGGTTCAGGCCCTGGTCTGGGAAGATCCCATGTGCCGCGGAGCAACTAGGCCCATGAGCCACAACTACTAAGCCTGCGCGTCTGGAGCCTGTGCTCCGCAACAGGAAGAGGCCGCGATAGTGAGAGGCCTGTGCACCGCGATGAGGAGCGGCCCCCACTTGCCGCAACTGGAGAAAGCCCTCGCGCAGAAACGAGGACCCAACGCAGCCAAAAATAAATAAATAAATAATTTTTTTAAAAAAATCTATGTAACTAGAGTGTGTCTGTCATTTAACCACAATTTCAGGACAAGTCCTTTAGCTGAATCCCCACCCCCAACCATATGACGATCCCTCCCAACTCCATCCTATACAGAAATTCTAGAGCCATCCCCACATTTTATTCAAGTGATTCTTTGAGAAGCTGATGAAAGTTCTTGGTCCTTTCCTCGGCGGGGTGGGCGGGGAAGGCTGTATATACTAATACACAGATACACATAGACATATAAGTACACACAATTCTGCATTTCATCTCAAGAAATCCAGGGACCTCTTGAAGACCATTCATGGATTTCCTAGATTCTCATTCCATCTCCTTCTTTGCCTATAATAAAACCAAGGCCCAGAAAAATTAACTAGCTTGTCCAAGGTCAAAGAACCGAGAGCAACAGAATTGGTACCAGAACCCAGGTGCCTTCTCCTCTACCCAGGCTACTGCTCTTTCCAACTCACCATCCTGCCCATGAATCTCCTGCATTTACTCAGGGAACATCTATGCAACACTCACTATGGGCTAGATACACCTGATAAACTCCGTTTTGTTATACTGAGGATAGCAAAATGGAGACTATATAATTCCTACTCTCAAAAACCCACCATCTGTTGGGAAAGACCACAAGGGTGGATAGTGGAAACACAGACCTAGTATCACAAAGTACATCCATAGCCCAGAGGAGCGAGCAAGGCCAGCTGTCCCCCTCAGCCTGAAGGACAAAGTCAGAGAGGCTCAAAAGGCTCTTTAGAAGAGGTGACCCTGGGCTGCATCTTGAAGGGCAACAGGGAATTTCCCAGACTCTCTGCAGGTTAAAAGAGGTCTGATGAGTGAGAACCACCAGGCTCTGGTTCCACCCCCTCCCTCATCACATGCTCCAGTGAGAACACTTGCCCCTTAATCTCTGAGAAGCTCTCTGTAGTTGCCATTTCCTGAATAATATTTTCCTTATTTGGTTGATGGTGAATAGCTTTCAGGTTCTAAGAGAGAGGTCATTAAGCAAAGTTTTTCTAAACCAAACAGACCAGCACTTGTCTCATGAGGCACTTCAACACCGTTGTGGTCTTGCTGTCTCTGCGTTCTCGGCCTCCACACTTGGCCCCTGAAGACCCAAAATAGAGCATCTTTCCTTCAAACCTGTTTCTGCTCCCTATTCCCAATGAGCCCACAGTCTCACTCCTCTCCCTCACCTGCCCAGGCAGCCAGGAAACTTTCTAGACAGGCACTTCCCCTTCATACCCCATCCTACCAATTCACCCTTTTAAATGTCTCTCAGATCCAACTCTTTCTCTCTTCCTGTGCTTCTGCCTTAGTCCAGGTCCTCTCTATCTCTTGCCTCAATCACTGGAAAAGCCTTCCAATTCATCTCCATGCCTTCAATTTCACTTCCTTCATCTTCTACGTGGCTACCATAGAGGTTGTATGACATTTCAAAACTGTCAGTCTGAGCACACCACCATCACCACTCTGCCCACCTTAAAATTCTTAAATGTTAGCCCTCATGCAGAGATCAGATTATTTAGCAGTACACTCAGAGCCTTCAGTTGATTGGATCTGCTCCCCACCCCCTTCCAGCCTTCCCCTGCCACCAACTCTCCCCACATCTCCTGTTCAGCCCCATACAACCACCTTGCCTGCTGTGACCCAGACAGATCCTAGAATTTACTCCATACATGTAAATTCTAGCAGATCATAAAATCCTTTTTACTAAAATTCACAGAGGTGGTTTCAAAATGAACACTTTCAGACTAAAGAGCAGGCAGGATAAAATCAAACTGGTACCAGCAATGCTGATTTTCTCACACCAAGTAAAAAGAAGTTACAACTTTTCTTACACACTGTTCTAACCATCCCCTGGGTCCAAATACCAAAGCAGATGAAACCTGAAATTCATCAGTGCAGAGTTAGGTGTCTGGAAGCACAACTCTCTAGTTAGAAATCAGAACAAACATAAATACTGCTTCTGCTAAATTTACACTGGTCTGTGAGGATGTGTCGAAGTTAGTACACAATAAAGAATTCAACTTTTTGTAGGCAACTAAAAAGAAATACTTCAGTTTGAAAACGTAATCAGATTTGCAAATCATTCCCTGCCTTTACACAGAGTAGAGATACAATCTACAAAATTCATGTGGCGCTTTTAATATCTTCACTACTACAAAAGGGAATCTAGTTATGGGCCCTGTAGGTAAACACTGATTACTCACTGTACAATTATAGTAATGACTCTAGCTCAGCACTTGAGGTGGTAGCAGTGTTATTACCAGCTCACTAAGAACCCACTGTGGCTTTCACACAACTCACTTTAAACAGATGTGTCCTATGTGTTAGTATCAGGCCAGAGGACAGGTTGTTTATGAGATCAAAAATAGACTGGAAGAGTTCTATGTGACTTAAGGGGCTTGGAAAATAGAATGAATTTTCAAAGCTGCCTACAAATCATTCAGCTGGGTCAAAGTTAACATATTTTCCAAACCCAGCTCACTTTTTCAAAGTCACACAGAGATGTCTGCTTCCTGCATGCTGCCCCCATGGCTATTCCCACTTTAAAGGCTGAAATCACATGGAGTTCAGGAACAAACAGGCAATGCCAGGATGACAGATCTAACGGTGGAGTAGAACATGTCCCTTTCTGCCAGCCTGGAGATGCTCCATCTTTAGTCCCTACCGCAAGACTGCTCACAGAGCGGAAGGAAATGTCTGCAAAAGTTAGTCTCATATTTCAAATCATCTAATAGAAATTGCACCTTGAACTACAGGACTAGGAGAACAAAATGACGGCCCTTAAAATGTGTTTTTGTTCTGGCTGGTCTGGTAACGCTGGTCATTTCATACCGCTTGGAAATGCTCGTTTTCATACGTGCTTGAGCAAATAAAAAGCAGGTAAACTCATTCTTTATTATGTAAGAAACAGAGTTTCTAGACCAGAGCTGACCATTAGAAATATGTGAGCCACACACATAACTTTAAAATTCTAAGAAGCTACATTAGAAAAAATAAAGACAGGTGAAATTAACTTTAATCTTATACCTTATTTAATTCAATATATTTATAATAGCATCATTTCAATATGTAATCAAGATAAAAAACAAGACTTATATATATATATTTTTTATTCTAAATCTTCAAAATCTGGTGTGTATCTTACAGCACATCTAATTCAACCAAGGCATATTCGAGTGCTCAAGAGCCACATGTAGTGAACGGCTATAGACAGCCCAAGTCCAGACAAAACCCTTCCGAGCGCTCACAGTATACAGGAAAAGGAATCAGATCCATAGTGAAGAAAAGGCTGGGCCAAACCTTGTAGCTACAAGTGGCACGGCCCCCTCGAATTCCACAGCTCGATGTGCTCGAAACAGAGCCAGAGCCTACACATCTGGACGCCCAGGGCCCGTTTTAGTAGAACCAGGGGAGTGCTAAAGAGACCCTGAAAGGGAGTGGGGAGCCCCCGGGGGAGGAGGAAACTGCCCCTCCCCACAAGCCTTCTCTATTTCACATTTCCCCGCCATCTATAAGTGCCAATTGTTTGATCATTCTCTCCACCTGCCAATCTGACAGTCACCCACCAGGACATTCATCACCTATCCCATGCCAGCCTCGGCCCCGCAGACACTCGCTGAAAGCCGGTCAAGTCCTCTGCGCCCAATGTGCTCGCAGTGGGCTTGGGAGACCGACAAGGAAATAATCACAAAGATCCAGGTAAGCCATTACACAGGTGGTAAAAGTTGTGGAGGGAGGATGTACAGGGCTTGTAACAGCAGAAGGACAGACAGTCTTTGTCTAAGACTTCAGGGGATGCTTCTCTGAGGAACGGACATGGGAGTTGAGATCTGAATTTCTAATGAGATTTTTAAAATTTTTGTTGGAGTATAGCTGACTTACAATGTTGTGTTAGTTTCAGGTGTAAAGTGAGTCAGTTATACATATACATGTACCCACTTTTTTAGATTCTTTTGAGCAGACACTCCATTCCAGCATTTTTCACACAAAAGCGTTAATGTTTTTAGTGTGTGCTATAGCTTGAATGTTTGCATCCCCCCAAAATTAATATTTTGAAACCTAATCCCCAATGTGACGGTACTGGGCTGTGAGGCCTTTGGGAAGTGATTGGGTCATGAAGGCTGATGGGATTGGTGCCCTTCTAAAAAAGACCCCAGAGAGCTCACACCCCGCTTCCACCAGGAAAAGACACAGCGAAAAGACATCTATGAACCAGGTAGCAGTCCATACCAGACACTGAATCAGCTGGCACCTTGATCTTGGACTTCCCAGCCTCCAGAACTGTAAGAAATAAATTTCTGTTGTTTAAAGCACCCGATCTCTGGTATTGTGTCATAACAGCCCTAAATGGACTAAGAAAATGTCTAACATCATTCCTTCTTTCCATTTATTTCTAACCCTATTTCTTCTTGTTCTTTCTCCCAAACAGGGAAGGACAGTGAGTTCCAGAGATCAATAAACTCACCAAGTTTGTGAGCCGGTCCGACTGTGATGAGAATGGGCTCCCAAATATCTGCCTCCGACAAGGGCTTCTCCCCTCTGACCTGACCGCATTTACCAGACTTGACAAGTTACAGTACAATTTCCCAGGCGTCCTGAGGTGGGTTAGATCCAGGCTGCCAATGGCCATGTAGAAGTTAGGACTGCATTTGATAGGCCACAGAGTTAGGCAAGGTGTTTAAGGAGGACGGTAACATGTTCAGATTTGTTTTCTAGGATCACTGTAACTGTGCTGGCTGTTCAACAGATTAACTGAAAGAGAAACACACTGCTAGAATGGAGACTAGAGAAGAGAGACAACTCAAAGTTCAGGTGACAAAGCACACAGCATGGCCCGGGGCACTATGATGTGAAGGAGGGAAGACATTCAAGGGCATCTCAGAATATATTCAAGTAAGGTAAGACAGCTACACAAATGTGATTCTCAGATGGCTAAGACCCATGTTTCTCAACACTGGCTCAAAGTCAGAAACAACTGGGGAGCTTTTAAAAAACACCTATATCCAGACCTTGCTTTCATAAAATATGACTCAGTCTGCAGTAGAGGTCCAGCATCAGGACTTTCAA
The DNA here is from genome assembly GCF_028023285.1 of Balaenoptera ricei. NCBI lineage: Eukaryota > Metazoa > Chordata > Mammalia > Artiodactyla > Balaenopteridae > Balaenoptera > Balaenoptera ricei. The sequence continues at coordinate 94,932,142 of NC_082639.1, forward strand.
AAAGCTTCCCAGGTGATTATAATATGTAGCCAAGGATGAAAACCACTAGCTTGGATACTAGAACAGCTTTTTGAATCCCTAAAGTCAAGCAGAAACAGTATGTTTTTTAATCTTTAATTTAGCAAATAAGCATTAAGTGCTTAAGATAGGCACTAAATTACGTGTTTAGGTTTATTTACTCTCATAAAATCTGAGTTATGTGATATTCTAATTTTAATAAAATAAGAACCCTCTAAGGCTCAGAAGTGGAATGATTTCTAGGAACATGATAAGCCAATAGCAGAACCTAGATTGGAACCCAGATCTGAATACTCAGATCTGTTAAAAGCAGATGATGCTGCCATTACCTTTAGAGTTGGGCCTTTGATTGTGACCTGACTTATAGTGTTCCTTGATTCGCAGATATCTTGATCCCCAAGGAGTGTAACCACCTCAAAAGCTAAACCATGCTCCATGTTCCACTGAACCCTCGGCTGTGTCTAACACCATGTGAACAACTGTAGCACCTAAACTCACCTGCTACTAAATTCACCATCACACTGCTGAAGCAAGGGCGGGCTATTTTCTCCTTATTTTGCCAAAATAGAAACCTTGACTATATTTTCACAGAAAACCTTTTTCAGGGTTACAATACACAAAGTATTATGGAAATATAAATCCTGTATATTCATAGCATAAAACAATTCCTTTAATAGTGTAGTTCAAATTCATATGAAAATATAAACATTGTCATAACAGTAACTTCCTGCATATTTTTGTCTGAACAATAAACAAACAGGAAACATATACTATTAAAGTAACCACCTATAAAAGCCCATGTAAATTTCAACAAGTAACAAAGATATTAATATTTACTAAACAAGGACTGCCTCATTATGCAGTCATGCTAACTGCTTATGAAAATTTATTAGTACATTTGCTCTGTCACATTTAGGCACTAATTCATGTATAATAAAATGTCCAAGAAAACGTTTATGATCATAATTAATTCTAACTTATTTCCACATCTTATTTGTTTGAAACTCAGAGCATACAGTTTAGCTGCAGAAATAATTAATTTATATGTAAAATTTTCTTGTACTGTCAAATTGAACACAAGAGAAGCAGTTAACACAACAGAACCCACTTAGAAGGGTCTGACTGTTCAAAGCTAGAGCCCGTGGGCTCATGTTCCTCCATCTGGTTGGTAATTAAGTAGACTGTAAGGAAACATAGTATTCTATTTTCTCTAAGGGTTACTTCTCTGTTTAGAAGTATAAATATTTATATGGATTTAAAGTTAACCTCATCCAAACAAAAATAACAGTGGTAAACAACTGAGTTCTATTATATATTATATATATTTACATGCACACATACACACCCATAGATGCCAATCTTTATGCTGAGCACTTTATTAAATGCTCACAACAACCTTATGAAGAAGATAATGTCATCATCTTCATTTGAGAGACAGCTAAACTGAGGAACAGAGAGGTTAAAGAGGCCATACTCCAGAGGCAGCGAGCAGTAAAGCCAACACCTGCACACAAGTGATCTGACCCAGAATGCATGCTCTCTTGATCACTACACATGCTGCCTCCCATATGAAAGCACTGATGATACACGGTTTGGGAGCTACAAAGAGGTGAAAGACACAGTCCTCGTGGTCCAGAAGCAAGAGCTCTGCCTGTTGAAACTGAGCAAGCCCACACACGCTCAGACCCACATGCTGGAAACTAAAACCATGAAAATCAAGACAGCTCGTGATTACTGCTAGATAAATTGTAGAGCCAACTAGGGAAGGTGCCTGTGCTATAACTCACCACCCTTTCCATATCTGTCATAACTTCTCACATTTGAAATATTACATATCTGTTTATTATCTGTCTCCCTGAACTAGAGTATAAGCTACATGAGAGCAGGGGGTTTGTCAGCCCTGTTCACAGCAGTATTCACAGCCCCTAGAAACACCAGAGCTCACAGATGCTCAATAACTATATCTGAACAAGGGAAGGGACTGAGGAGCACCCACAAATAGAAGCACAATAGAAGGAGATGGATTCACGATGGGGGATTTTGAAATAGGACTGAAGAGGCTAGTTGGAAGTAGATGGTATTAAATAAATGTTAGGCTAAGGAGGCTGTTTATTTACGGGGAGCTAATAAAGGTTTCTGAGCTGGAGAATGAACTGTCAGAAAGCAGTTATGTTGGGCTTCCCCGATGATGCAGTGGTTGAGAATCTGCCTGTCAGTGCGGGGGACATGGGTTCGAGTCCTGGTCCGGGAAGATGCCAGGTGCTGCGGAGCAACTAAGCCCGTGCGCCACAACTACTGAGCCTGCGCTCTAGAGCCCGTGAGCCACAACTACTGAGCCTGCATGCCACAACTACTGAAGCCCACAGGCCTACAGCCGTGCTCCACAACAAGAGAAGCCACCGCATTGAGAAGCCCGTGCACAGCAACGAAGACCCAACATAGCCAAAAACAAAAATAAATAAATTTATTTAAAAAAAAAAAGCAGTAGTTAAGAATACTAATCTGGTAGCTGCACAAGACAGTTCAGAGGAAGGAGCCTGAACCTCGGAAGTTGTTTCAACACTCGCCTAGCTCTGAATTGATTACAGAGTGAGCTTGGGAGGTGGCAGAGGAAGTGAATATGGTAAGTGTTATGAAAAAGGGATCAACCCAACTTGTGCACTACTGGATACACAGAACCCCAGAGAAGCAAGTCTAGCTTGAGCAAACTTCAGAAAATCTGATCTGACTCTAGTTCATTACAATGTAGTAGATGCACTAGAGAAAGGATTAAATCCAGGCATTTTTTAGAAATATGATTCTATTCCAGTAGGGGCCAAAGATAGCTCTGGTCGACAAAGGTTGAAATAGCTGACCCAGAAGTGTCTTGAATCTCAGAGACCCATGTGACTGGGACATTTCACATCAGGGCTGCTGACCTGAACCTGTGTTAGGCTGGATTCACAAATCTGGGGCTGGCCCAGAAGTAGCCTGACTCCTACTGAGGGACTTGCAACTGTGTGTGTGTGTGAGTGTGTGTGTGTGTGTGTGTGTGTGTGTGTGTGTGTGTGTATGTGTGTGTGTGTGTTCACACATGGACCAGTACTAATAAAGGAAAATTTTTGAGGAAATATATTTGATTCATAGTTTGTTTTTTTTTTTCCTTCATCTTGCTTTTCCTTTTCAGCCTTTGCTGAGGATCATTTGCAAACATGGTACATTGTTTTCCTTCCCACCTAAATTACATTGGATTTAATCAGCTTTTTGAAATTCACTTGCACTATGATCTAAGAAAATAAGCTGAAGATTAACTTGTGTTTTTATTATTTAATTTCACTTTGAGATGCCATCTCTATTTCATTCCAGGTGTTTGCTGATGTCCTCTTTAGGAGCAACTTTAGCTGAATTACTTAAATAGCTATTTTTGAAGCAGTACAACAATATCTGCTGCTTTAGAATTCTGTTATTTGTGGCTTTTAAATCCTGAAAGGGATTTTACTTTAGGAGCCCTGGAAGACTTCTCTTTCTGGAACTTGGATACTTTGCAATGAGCAAGGAGTACTTTTTAGTTGTTAGCTCCTCTGAGTGTATGTGGTTAATCTAGGATAATCTGAATTTCCCTTAGAATCTGAGTATTTACCAAGAACTGGCACAGAGAAAATAATCCTCTCAAAGGCTGTAGAAATGGAGCTCAGCCCTGATGGGCAAAATGATACCAGTGAGCATGCAGGGCCACGCTCTGGTGGTCCTGGTCCCAATTTTTCCTCTGATGCAGTTTTTCATTTGATATTTTGTTTCCACTTAACCTCAGATAAAGTATCTCACCTGGAAGAATGGGTACAGTTTACTTACAGGACAAAAAAGAGAGGAAGAAAGAAAGTCAATAAAGTTCACAGTTCTTTCACCAGAGTTATTTGGGAGTCATCAGCCCTCTCTTCTGAAGCTGTTTCTCAGATACTCTTTCTAGCCAACCTTTGAAAAGAGACTCAGACATGGAATATACCAGAGACACACTGCCTAGCAGCTGGACAGTGCTTGGTTTCACCTGCCAAGCAGGCTTGCCTCCTGGCAGTCCCCAGGAATGGAACAGAACTCCCAAATGAGAAAACAGTCATATACAGAGGACATTATTGAGATAACTCATGTCTAAATAACTTAATAAATTATATCCGTTAAACCCTTGCCATGATGGCATCCTTCACATATCCGTTGTGCTGTATCAAAATCCCTATGCCACATTAGTAAAATTCCTTGAATGGAACCAGGCTGGATCTACCCTGTATTGGCTTCTATGCAATGATAGGTTGTACTCTAATAATAATAGAATGTTTCTGTTTTAATACCGTTGTCCTTTTTCTTTTTATAATCTTCTGTCTTAAACATCCCCCCAAAATGAATATCCCGTCAAAATATGGCATATTTAAGAGGTTTTAAAATCTGGATCATCTTTTACAGTTATTTCCCCCAGAGAATACTTGATAGCACCCTAAATCAAGAGGATAAAACCCTAGAGTGGCAGCCCAGACTCAAACATTTATATCCAGTTATAAAAATTTGCTTAAGTCATGGGTCTTTTAATACTATATAGAGAGGAAACCTGAGCTGATACAAAGAGCCCTCAGTGAAGTAGAACATTCAGATCCTTACGCTTTGTCCAAAGGGGCATTTTGAATGGGATGTTTCAAAGCAGCTATTTTGACGAGGCCAGGTCAAAAGAGCTGTGCCTATTAGGAAGTAATGAACAGAAAGATGCTCCTGACCCCATCAAATCCATGAACCCTGCACTGATCTTTACCTCATTCCTAACTCCCAGCCCATCAGAACCTAACTCTCAGAACTGAAGATGGGGTACAAGGTCAAGAATGAGGCAACTGATCACTTGATTTAAAACAAACAAAACTAAACAGGACAGCTTCATATTATTTTTCTTAGGCCACGTAAGTCCCTAGCATCAAATGGTTTATCAAAGTGGCTCCTGCACAATGGCTTTGTTAATATGACTGCCTCAAAACATCATGCCAAGAGAATAGGACTCCACAGAGATTTGGATTCTGGTTCCAGCCGTGACTTGATGTGAGACCATGCTCAGACCATGTGGTTTTTCTGGGCCCCAGGCCCTCATCTCTAAAATGACAGGCTATTTGGATCTCTAACCTCAACTCTACCCACCTAAGCGGCCACAGCCCCACCTGCTAACAGTGAGCCAACAGTGGCACAATCTTGCCACTTTTGTTTTTTTTAAAGTATAATTGATTTACAATATTGTGTTAGTTTCCGGTATACAGCAAAGTGATTCAGTTATATTTTTTTCAGATTATTTTCCATTATAGGTTATTACAAGATATTGAGTATAGTTCCCTGTGCCATATAGTAAATCCTTGTTGCTTATCGATTTTATAAATAGTGGTGTGTATCTGTTAATCCCATATTCCTAATTTATCCCTCCTCACCTTCCTTCCCCCTTTGGTAACCATAAATTTGTTTTCTATGTCTGTTGTCACTTATTTTTTTATGGATCAGTTCTCTTAGAAACAAGACATGTATATTGGTGCCAGTGTACTGGACTGTTCATACGTGTTATATAATTTGAGGCAAACGATTCAGTGGAAAGGCTCTATATTTTTCTACTAAAATATATAAATACTAGAATCCCTCAATATATGATGGGTGCAATTTTTTGAACCCTCAACCCATTTAAAGAGCATATGAATCTGGTTTTGATCTAAATACGGATCAAAGATTTATAAGAGAGCACATTATAAGTGAATGTAAAAAAAATACAAAATAAATTCCTGGGAATCATGGCAGAGTCAATAATTTTTGTAGTAGTCTGATAAGTGGAGTTTGAAAAATAGACATGTATTTTTGCTTGTTTTTTAAAAAGTATAGTTATGCAAATTTACCATATAGCAACCTTCTTTACATCATAAGTGCACACTGATTAAAAATTTTTGCCACCAGTATATTTGATTCATTTTTCTTACCTTCTCCTCCACAAAATATTAAATAGTTTGATTCAATCACATTTATCTGCTCTTTGGTTCTGATGAGTAAAATAACTTTAAAAGATAAGTGAAAAATTATATATAGTATGACTTTGAGGTAGGATAATAAAAGTCTTAAAATTACTGAAATGCACAAGAAGGTACTAATTATATTATGATTATTATTAGCTACCATTTTTCAGAGCTAACTGTGTGCCAGGAACACTACAAAAAACTGTGAGGCGGGAATTATGCCAACTTTACATAGTAGGAAACAGTATCAGAGAAATTACATAGCTGTCTAACAACCAGTGGAATTCACACCCAGCCACTTTAGCTTTCCTGTAACACCAGTTTGCCCTACAGTAATTCTCAAGCTTGGAGAAGCTACTATTTTGTTGGTTTTCACTTCATCCTTCACCTAACATGTATGTATTGAGCATCTGCACATGCCACAAATTCCAGTAGGTATCAGGGATAGAAAGAAGTCAGTGATGCATCCCTTTCCTCAAGGAATTCCCAATAATGTGGAAAAGGGAGAGACATGTAAACCAACCCTGCAATCAAATGTGAAGTGCTGTGAACAAGGTACTCACAGGGCTCCAAAAAGCACGAGTCAAGACCACCTGGATCTATGGGTCAGGTGAGGTATTCCAGTGAGTTACACTGGAATAGAGTTTTTAAAAATGATTAGAGATTCGCTATGTGAACAGCAGTGGACAATGACATTCAAGACAGAAAAATAGCAGAGACATAAAAGAGCACAGAACTTAGGAAAACGATGTTATGTCTCCATAACCGCATTATTTCTAGGTTGGGGTAAAAGTGAACGGAGAATGAGAGGGGAAATACCATGTTAAAAAGAATTTTAAATCTTTGCCTTTATATAGCACAGTAGTTCCCAAACCTTATCCTGCATCAGTATCACCTGGAGGACTTGTTAAAATACAGAGGCTGGGCCTCACATCCAGAGTTTCCAATTCAGCAGACCTAGGTGAGGCCTGAAAATTTGCATTTCCAACAAGTTCTAAGATGCCACAGATTGTCAGACTAAGGATCGTACTTTAAGAACCACTGATATAGAGAAATAAGCCATGAAGAGACTAATTCAAGAACACAGTTTTTTTTTTAAGTTATTCCCTTTAGTACTCTGGTTTCCCCTAAATGTTAATCTAAAAAAGTTCTTGATTTAAAAACTGAAAAGTAACTACATACAGGTCTATTTGAGGTAAGCAGTCTTGCAGAAGGAACACAAACCAACAGAGGAATAAGGAATTGCATTTTTTTGGCATTTACTCCAATCCTACCTTCTAAAGTGAGGCTGTGTGAGAAGGTCTTTTGCCTTCCCACTGCTCTATCAAGAGGAAGAGGCCTGTGTAGAAATAGGAAAGGGTCCTCTCAGACCTGGCTACTGCACCAAGGTGGGCCCCTGCCCCCATGCTTCTCATCCAACCCCCAGCCAAAGGCTGCCTGTGCATCCAATAAACAGGATGTTCAAGGGCATACATTGCAGTGTCAACAACAGTGGCTATCTGGGGAGTGGAGCTGCTATGCATTTCACTGTTGCATTTATGTATGTATGTATGTATTATGTATGTATATATGTATCTATGTATGTATATATGTATGTATGTATGTATGTATGTTGCCCCGGGTCTTAGTTGCAGCATGCAGGATCTTTAGTTTCAGTGTGCGGACTGTTGCGACATGCATGCAGGATATACTTCCCTGACCAGGGATCGAACCCGGGACCTCTGCATTGGGAGCTCGGAGTCTTACCCCTGGACCACCAGGGATGTCCCTACTTTTATTGTTTAACATTTCTATATTGTTTGAAGGTTTATTAATAGGTGTACATAAAGTTATTCGAAAAAAAAATTTTTTTTAATACAAAGATGTTTTCAGGATTGTACAACAAACAGAAATGGTTTTCAAACTCTCTTACTGCTCTGTGGTGCCGGCCCTTGGTTCAAATAAAATATTATCTGAAGTCCAAAACTTAAAACTGATAAAAGAAGAGCTGGTCAGGAAAATGTGATACTCTAGAGGTGAAAGACCCAAAACTTCTTTGAGGAACAACAACCTTACAGTTTCTCGATATAATTAAAGTACTTTGAAAGAGTACTTTTCATTTAGCTATGTAAGGCCTGGATTTTACTTTATGTCATATTTGTACCTCATACAATCTATTGGCTTGTGTTGAAAAATCAATTAATCGTGCAAAATTTCCTGATTCAAAATCAGTTTCCTTATTTGTCTTTTCTGTTTCTGATGTTCACTCAACAAAAAAAGAAAACAAAGATGTCAGGTTCTGTCAGGTTGAAAAAAATCTAAAACTGTAATAACACAAATATAACTTTCATTGTTTTCTATTTAATTTTTTTAGATCCAAATTTGTTAGAACGGTAACTGAACTAAGTATAAAACAAGTTACACACACACACAAACGTGGGGGAAGTTTGTCTGGCATAAATATAGACTAATATGTAAATTAATATAGTAACTTACTTTCCACTAATAATGACTTCTTTCTATTTTCAGTCCTTGAAGGTAGGAACATAATTTGGAATATTTGGCACAATTTAACTTGCTGTGAAAACACTAGTATTTCTAATTTGAATCCTATATGATAAAGCATGGCAAACAATTCTAACTACTCATTATATTTTTTCTCCAAATGAGGTTTCTCTCACTCTAACATTGTAGAGCAAACCTGATATAACCACAAATGTGATGAAGCGCAGTGGATTTTTTTTCTACTGTTCAGCAGCATCATTCAAAAAATAACTACTTTAAAGCCACTGAAACTTGGTTTCTAGGTGTCAAAATGATCACTTCGAATCAGAGTACTTTTCCAACACAGATTATTTCAGTGCAAATGCTACTGCTTTCTTCTCCATCCTTTCTCAAATAGATATATGTAAGGGGAGGACTAGAAACTATAGTAGCTCTCTTTTCTTTACAGTCAAGACTCAATGTTTATTAGAACTTAACTCTGTTGCTTCTCTCCTTATATAGTGGAGACTGTTACTAATCCCTATACTAAAAGATAATCTGATTTGTCCTCTGCTCTTAAATATTGAAACAGGGTTTTTAAAGAGAATCACATGAGATCTGATTATGCAGCACCAATTTGATCCCACATAACAACCCTGCGCCTCCAAGGGACAAGGCAGAAGGAGGTCAGGGTAATGGTGCTGGAAGGCCACTGCACAGGGCCTTGTACACTGTGCACATAGTAAACCAAGAAGTGCGTCCCCTAGCGATGAACAGTGCACAACTGGCTTGATAGTCTAGACCCACTACTCTTCACACCCACTCCTACTACCTGCCTGCCTAAGCTCTGCAAAAGCCCAAGACCAATGCCAGCAATCCATGTAAATCCTTGGCCTTTTGACTTTGCCTTGAAAAAGCATTAAATGTAATTTAACTTTAAAGAAATGTTTCTTTACAGGCAGTAAAAAATGTTTGTTGGATTTTCTTTTTCCTCTTTTGTAGGGAATGTGGCAATATATTTCAGTGTCCACGTCCTGGACCCAGGGGAACAAAAACTGAGCAATGTTATTGTTCCCCTAAAGAAACTTATGCATTTACAAATAAGGAGCAAGTGTGGGGATTTAATAATTGACAGAAATGTAATGCTCAGATGATCAGGCAAGACATAATTTTGGCTATTTCCACACTCTTGAACGATGATGATTGATTTCAGAATCTAAATACTTGTTTAGAAAAACGCTTTCAACATACATATTTAATTAGGTCTCAAAATGGAGATATTTCCACAGTGTCCTGGGAGGCTTAGCTGACACAGGATTTCTGAAAGTTTTGACGCTAAAATGTCCATCTTTAGTATGAATATGGGACACATATGGGCTAAGCAATGCTAATGCTTAGCTTAGATAACGCTCATGAACCATGGCCAGTATTGAACACAGGAATCACAAACATGAATAAAGAGAACATACACTCTAGGCCTGCTAGACCTGCGAAGAAAGAAAGTGCTTTTAATGAAAAGTGATTAGGAAGGAAGGAAGGAAGGAGGGAGGGAGGGAGGAAAGAAGGAAAGAAAAGTGATTAGAAGAGACAAAAGCAGTGAATGCACACGAAATAGCAAATTCTAAACAGCCACATCCTTTTTCAAATTGCTTTTAAAACTCTAAACATTATTTTCCTACACTATAATATTTTTGTTGGCATATTCTTTTTTCATGACTATTGGAAAAAGGAAATTATGTTAAGTGTAAAAACTAAGAAATACTCTGTCACTTTAATTAAATGGGAGGTCACTTTTCGGCCTTGCTCTCACACCTCACAGTGAAGGCACTTCATGATCCAAATCAGCTGCCCCTACAAGTCATCCTCAATTGCAAAACACTATGACACAGGTCACAGGAAACTCTAGATCTGTTCTGATTGCAGATGTCGCCCCAATGACCCAGAGCACACCTTATATTTTTATACATACATATACATATATATAATGATTGTCTTAGGGCTACACAGTATACTATAGAGGAAGAGGTTACAATGCATTTAATCAACATCCTACTGTTGAACACATGAGGTTTCCCCCCCAACTTATCACAGTTACAAACAATGAAAAGAAGAAAACTTTTGAATCTAAATATTTGTCCATGTGTCTAATTATTTCCTGATAATTATTCCTAGAAGTGAAGTTTCTGGGCCAAAGGGTATGAACATTTTTAAAGTTCCGGATGTATACTGCTAAACCATAGAGGATTTCTTTTTTTATAACTTCCCTACAAATAAGCTATTTCCAAACTGCTCACAAGGCTGAGTGGAACTTGCCCAAAAGGAAGGGGATTGTTGTATTATTCAATTGTGCCTTTGATCCTTAAGAAGCATTCTGAGGTGCTCCTGTGATTTTTCTCCCCGCTAAAGCGATTCTTGTGTTATTCTTGGCAACTGAAAAATAAGCAAAACCATACAGTTCCTTTCTTAGAACTATTTCCTGAAGGTTTCCTTTGTCCACGGTCAATTCAGCAATGTTTGGTGGTGGAGTCATTACCATAATTAGACACCACCTAAGAGTCTGAGAAATTAACACTATCTAACTTCCAATGAAAAGAAGAACATGGAATGAATGAAATATTTAACACATTCAACAAGGAAGATTACATTTCTAGGCAGAAAGGAGCATTGTTGTATCAGCACCAGGTTTTTAGTCCCTGAATGGTAACATGGCATAGGCATCATCCGGATTCCTGGGATCCTTAACACATCTCTAATTTATAGACAAGTCAAATCACAAATATTTTATGAGCATTTACGATATGCAAGAGCCTGTTTCTAAGTATTATGAAGGAAACAAACAAACAAAATCTATAAACCAAGGAGCTTATAAATTAGGGTAGGGGACCAGAAAATTACATTCAAAATGCATTAAAAGAGGGGAGAAGATATTTAAACATTCCAAAACAATACATAAAAGTCACAAAGCAAAGGCACTAATTTGTGCAATTACCATAGATTACAATCTTTTTGTGGACACATTTTGTTTTATCTTATACATTAGAATACCAAATTTGTGATCAGGTTACAATTCTTTCCCAAACAACCCCAACATTATGAAATTAAGAATGACAGAAAAAATTAACAAAACATCTTTTTATTTTTATACATTAGAGCAAAGAGAACTATTTGTAAAGTATTCAGTGATTTGAATTTCTCAGAGAAACACTGTTAGAAAGGTTTTAAGAACACTCAAGTTACAGCATAATTTACTGTTACTAGAAAATGACATGTCATAGTAAAAACAACACCTTTTCAATTGCAAAACATTTCTAGAAGCTTATATTTTTATAAAGACCATATTTTCTGAAATAATTTCTCCCCTTTTAACAAACATTTTGCCACACAAGAAAAAGGTGATAAAATTCTGCTGATAAATTGCTGCTGACAGGACAAATTCTAGAGATTCCGACAGCAGCAGCCTGGACCTGGATTCCCAGCCCCAAACCTAAGCTCCAGCCTTTGGGAGTCTGGTAGCAGATGCTAGAGAGAGAGATGGGCGGTCCTGCTCTGACAGGGGAGCTCATGCCTCCCCATCAGCCGGCTTCCTACACTTTCAGAGCCGCAGAACAGAAGAGAAATACACAGAAAGGGGTGGCAGGGGAGCTGCATGTTTTCTTCTCAGAACCAGAAGAGAATGACGCTTTTGCGTAGAGAACTGTGCTCGTCAGACTTTCCAGTTACACTTTCAATTTCCCATACTCTATTTGCATCTCTAACTAAAGAAATTATGATCGTTTTATAAATTGGTATAACCCAAGGAAATTTTACAATTTCATGAAAATTCATAAAATAGTCTCATTTGAATGTTGCTTTAATCATTATATTTACATGACAAGACTAAAATGTGTTCTCTTATAATTTGGGTTTTTTCAGTTAGTAAATCTATGGGATAGTTTATTTTCTTTTCCTCCATACTTCAGCTAGACAGTTTTATCTTTCTGTCACCAAATAGGTAATCATGTTACAGTGAAGCTCCCAAACACATTTTTTCCATTCATCAGGATGTCCTGAGATCACCCCACAATGAACAGTAAGAAGACAGCAGGAAAATGGGGGAAAAACAGGAACATTAGGCAAGAGGACCAGACGTCAGGGAAGGAAGATGGACAATAAGGGAAAGGCAGCACGAGAACCACCAGGACAAAAGAAAAGTAAAATTTAAAAAAAAAAAGGAAAACATGTAAAAAGCCCAAAAGTAATTTTAAGAAACAGGAAATAAGAAACTTAAAAAATAATATTCTCAAAAAGGTCTTTTCATTTCAGGAACATGTGTATAGTTCAACTGTTAAAAGCCCCTTCCTGACACTTGAATATGTTCTGAATTAACAGACAATTTAACTTTTGTCTAAGACAGACACTGAAGGCCACATAAAGAAGCTGAAAGAAATAAAATTGACAAGGTTTGGGGTTTGACTTTGTTATTGTTTTTCCTTTTTAAATCTCCTTTCATGCTCAGGAAACAAGGTCTTAATTATTCTAAAGCTGTTTAGAAGGTGAACAAATATCTTGAAGTGATGCCCCAAGGCTCATTCTCTGCCTTAGACTCACAGATGACCTGGACAAAGAAGCAAGGGGCCTGAGAGTCAGACCCACACAGGATGTGATACTGAGCATGATTACTCACCTGCACAAATGAAGAAGTAGGCTGACATTTTATTTAAAAATAGGATGATGCTTTGGGAAAGCCTCATATAAAAAGAAAAGTAGAGAAAAAGCTGGCCAGGCATCAATACTAAGTAAGAGAGAACTGGCTGAATACGATCCGATTTGTAAAAAAAAAATCAATTACTTCCTCACCATACACCAGAGAAATTCTAGGTCATTAAAGATTTTTCAAAGATGTCTACCATAAGATTAAAAATATCTCATGATGGGGAGAAATCATAATGGAACATTTCAACAAATTAGAATTCATAAAAATGTAAAACTATTACATAGTAATATAATCATAAACAACATCAAACATATTAAAGACAAACAGTTAATGCTTTTTCTAACCAAACTCTTACAAATCAATATGAAAACTATTAACAACCACAAAGAAAAATGGAAAAGAGCAAATCCAAGGAAAAGAAATATGATGGCTGTTAACATACTATGAATCAGAGCTCCTCTGAGAAATGTCTTTTGACTTCTAAAAGAGATTTCTATGAAACAAGAATATTTCACAGATTAGATAATATGGACTGATTTTATTTTGTTTTAAGGTTTTTCAAGTTGCAACAAGAAGGCATGAGCTCACATCATTTTCTACAAGTGGACAAATTCACCACACTATACTTCACACCAAAATGCTTGCCATTATAGAAGCCATTAGTATTACCTCTTCCTCTGGAAGCAAACACAAAATTTAACATGGCAAGTACAGAAGTAAACAAAATCACATAGTCTTAGAATATTACATTAAAAAATATTAAAATTGTACCATTTACAAAAGTTTAGAGGGAGGCACAGCTCTACAAGTCTGGCTTGCAGGAAGGTATTTAGCAAAATAGCTGAATACACTAAATTACAGTTCTGTCAGATGCTGCATAAATAGGATCTGTGCCCAGTGAATAACAATCCCAATGCAAAGATGCCTCAAGGAAATATAGAAAGTGGGAAATCCTATAATAGATACAAGGAAAAATCCTAGGAAAAATAACCTGTCAACTCCTTTGTTTGTTACATGTATTTTATTACCTAAAATACCCTGATAACTGCTGTGCTTTTTCTGTATTATTTCTTACACAGATTTCCAAAGAGTAGGAATAGTGGACGTTAATATTAGGTACCTAGTCAATATGAGACGTGAACAGTTGCGGTTCAGGTTATATATACAGCACTATTTTTAATGTACTCAGCATAAACTTCCATATGGAAAATAACATGCACAGAGCTCAGAAGTCCAAGCAATGATTGATCAAGAACTGCTAAATCAGATTCCTTTCCTCCAATATCATTAAAAAAATATAACACTAACTAGAACATACATCCAAGGTTATATATTTCCCATTCAATTAATCATTAGTCAAGAATCTGTTATGAATCTAACACCAAGAATAGAATAAACATAAGTACATGTCATGGTTCTTCCCCTTAAGGACTTGGGGTGGGGGACAGGGAGGGATATAAGAATATGAGAATCAAAAACACTTGATGAAATTAGAAATGCTACTGAATAATAAACTATGAACTACAGATTATAATATATAAGTAGCAAAGAAAGAAAGATCAATAAGAAAGTCTGGAATGATATGGGGACTTCACAGAAAAGGAGAAACAAACTATACTCAAGAAAAGGTAGAATTTAGACATTTGAAAGAACAGGGATCACACTCTAGATAGGAGACAGCATCAGCAAGAGCAGACTTCCTCTGATACTCTCTCTCTTTCATCAGCCACTAACGGGATGCAAATCAGAAATGATCCAAATTAGCAAATCACTTATTAAAGGTCACTGACTCCTGAATCAGCCAATGGTTAACCATAATAATTTTGAGCAATGAAGAGGGATGATGAAAATAGCACTACGGAATAGTATTCTGGCAGGAATCTGCAGAATGGATCCAAGAGAAGAAACTGGTATTGGAGAGACCAGGGAAAGAGAGTATGGAGAAAATCCAAACTCAAGGTCTTGAAGACCCAGACTACGGCGATGCCCCAGTGATAGAGAGGAAGTGGTGGACCTGAACCTGACTTAAAGCATCAGTAGAATTTGGTGATAATTGGTTCCAGATGATGAATAAGAGAGAATGCCAAAGTTTCTACCCCAAGAGAATGAAAAAACCCCATCTCAGTTTTCTTATTATAAAAATGAGAAAACTGACTCTATAAATTATAATCTAAACATGATTAGATGCCACAGTGTCTATCTGTCATTCTCTTTGGCTACTGTGTATCTGAATCATCTTCCTATGTTTGAAGAACGCCTGCCTATCTTAGGAGGAAGAGCCCACCTCCTGCTCTATGAATAAAAATGCCCCATACTCACACCTCAGCCTCCACTGCAGCTATGGCCTGGGCTCATGACTTACTTTCTGCCAGGTAGATACACTAGCCCCAGACTCTGACTAGGAAGTTTAGAAAAATAAAAAAACAAGACATGTAGACATACTATCCTGTCAACTGGTGGCAGCGTCTAACTCAGGGTTCCAGCAGCAGTGGCTGGAGTCCAGGACAACCATCAAGTTGCATGGACAGTGTCCCTGGCCAACTCATCACCAGGCAAGTTCAATGGTGCGATTTTAGGGACAAATCCTGGCTGCCTGCTTCTAAGGCCCTCCCAGAGATTCTGTGAACCACTCAATGCACTTTAACTGACTTTCTTTTCTATTTAAGTCAGCCAGAGTCTGCTTCTGTGGCTTACAAGTAGGAATTCTGATTGACAGAGATGCTAATGAAAATAGCCTGTGAAACAGTAGTAAAAGTGCTTTTAAGAAGATGAGATATTTGGAATGAAGTTCAAGCACTGTCTGCCAATAATCAGGGCACTCTTTGTTTAAGATACAGATACTATACCTCCAAAACCTTCCAAAACCCTGGCCTCTTCCACAGGCACACATAGGCACTTATTCCATTGCCTGACAGAGAGGCGATGTGATGTATTGACAAAAGAACATGGCTTTAGAATCTGATGAACCTATGCTCAAGTAATGACTTGAATATTTGGTGACCGAGTAACTTTGGGCAAGTAACTTCCCTTCTCTGAGCCTGTTTTCTCATATATAAATTTGAAATAACTATGTTAATTCCACAAAGTGGTTGCTGGGATTGAATGAGATAGTTGATGCAAAAGCCCTCATCTGGTGCCAAGTAGATAGTGGTACTCAAATAACTGTCAGTCTCTTAATTGATTTATACTGGCCACATGCAGACTTTCAGTTTCACAATCCTGTCCTGACCCGGGTTACACAATCTCATCTCTGCCCCTGATTCTGCAAACCTCCCAGCACTGTAACATCAGTCACTTAGAAACTTCTTTCCAACGCCAAATGGGCCTACCTGTTGGGACTCGCTGATATTTAGGCTTAACGCTTTTTCTTCTGGCTCATTTACTTTGGCCTGCTTTGAGTCATAAGAACATCAACCTGGCAGCTCAAGGGTCTAAAGTAATATATTCTCATTTTAGATAATTTGGAAAGCACAGAGAAGTGTACAAAAGAAGAAGTATCACAAAACGTTTAGATTTGGAAGAAACCTAAAAGAATGACCCTTCAAACCCTCTTATTTTTTGAAATGAGCCAACTGGAGCACAGAGAGGCTCAAGGGTGGTTCCAAGTTCACAGGGACCATCATTTCATACATAGCAAACCTGTACTGAGCATCTCCAGGTGGCAGCATCGGTGACCAGGGCCAGAGCCCTGTCTTTAGCCAGCTCTCCTGACTCCGGTGCGATATCCACTCCACGTCCAGAGGCTGAGGCTGCCCACCTCCCACCAAACCGCCACAGCAAGAGCCCTTCAACAACAGCTGCTAACTCCTGAAGAGAGAGTAGGATTCCCAGGGCAGAGAAGGGCATTTGGTGCAGAGACAGGGGCACAGCCAGAGGTGTGCGGCGTGCCAGCGCACAGCAGGTCCGCAGACAGTGAACCAGCAGGCACAGAAAGGCCCATGTGGCAGAAGAGACAAGACATGGAAGTGGCCAAGCCAGTCAGGTCAGGCCAGACTATGGAGACCCTTCAAGGCTGCTTTAGAGACTGTGAGCCTTTTCCTCTGCAGCAGGAGGAGACGTCAAAGGCTCAGGAAGAGCAGAGGAGAGGCAGGATCAGAGCTGGGTTTCAAAATTACCCCAGTTGGAGGGGACACAGAGGGAATGAAGGAAGGCTGGGGAAGTGACCGCCAGCAGTTCAGGTAGCAGAAGAGGATGCCCCCCCACAGGCCGAGGTTGAGGAGATGGTGACAGGAAGGAGGGCGCTTCTCCAGTAGCTGGCAGAGCACAAGAGGGCACTGACGACAGGACAGGGCAATCTCTCTGAGATACCAAGACTCTACAGCTGTGCCATGGGCACACACTGAAGAAGAGAAAGGGAAAAAAGAAAAGGCAAACAATCTCCGAGATTAGCAAATGGCTTTCAGAGAAGAAAAATTCAATTTACTACTCTGAGTTCACTCTCTAGACTCAACTTCACAATTTCATCTGGCAACTAATGACTTAGGTGACCAGATCCCCAAGGGCCACCCCCACAAGCTCTAGACACCATTCACATGGAGGCGATTAATTCAGAAGGGGTAACAGGTATATCCTTGTCATTAAATGGCACAGGGGGACTCCTGACCAGGCCAACTGTTCTGATGAGGTTGCCACCTGGGCCAAGTTTTAGGGGATGAGGGGAGCAGGGCAGGGTCGTCTGGACCTTGTGGTAGAAGCAACCCTCTCCCAGAGCTGATGTGAAAGCCACAACGACTCAGCAGCTCATGGCAACACCCAAAGGCAGGTCTCCCAGAGGAAAGACTATCTGCCTTCCTGTTCAATCTCATAGTCTCCATGGGCCCAACACCAGTCAGTCAGACCCATCTGGAACGTGGCTGCATTCTCTCAGATGTATTCTCCTCAATTAAGTTTAGTGGGAATGCACCCAGAGCAATTGTTACCATAAAATGCCAACCATGCTTTCAGTAATAATGACTCAGGAATCACACAAACACAAGTTTATTTGCTTCCTTTAAAGGAAGGAAGGAAGACTAGATAAACAGTAGGATATGTCCTATATTGGTATTATCTACAACAGTTAACATAATGTACTAGAACTATATATACCACCAGAGATTCATCACAAAAACATTTTTTTAAAAACCTGAATTGTGTCATTTATGTAAATAACATATGTATGTAAAACACACAACTAGCATAAAAGTATTTATGAGTATATACACAAGTAATAAAAGTACAAAATAATATCACACAGGTGAAGGCTGAGCACATTCCCATGAAGCCAGGTCTCCAGGCAGCTGATTATGTAGTCTCCCTCTAGATCCCTGACTCTTGCCATTTCACTCTCATCATTAGGCGAAAGTTAAAAAGGCATTTACTCCATAGGCCTCAACTCAAGTACCTGACTTCCCTGAGAATTTTGATTCTTTTAGTCAAAATACATATGGAGTTTTGTTCAGTTAAATTTTATGACATCAGAATTGTTTTAAATCACTTATTACCGTGTAGATTTTTTCTGTTTGTTGTATTAGTAATTTTTTTTATAGAAATGAAACTGATTTAAAATATTATATTAGCTTCAGGTATATAGCATAATGACTCAATATTTTTATAGATTATACTCCACTTAAATTTATTACAAAATAATGACCATATATCCCTGTGCTGTACAATATATCCTAGTGATCTCTGTTTTTAACTCAAGTTTGGGGGGGAAAATAGGCTATAAATTTTTCTGAACATTTGATATAGCGCTCCAGCTGAAAGAGCAAAACATACTTCATCAAAGAAGCTAAATATTTTGTCTTTAACAATTCAACTTTCTTTCTCCTTCAAAATGTATTATTGTCAACTTCCTACGAACAGGGACTACTTCTTCTCTTGGTAACACACAGATTAAATATATATAGATATCCAACTCTCGGGAAAGAGAAGAAAAATCATAGGTAGTATGGAAGCTTTAGCTGTATATGTAATGTATTTTTATGCAAAAAAGAAAATGACATGAAACAAATATAACAAAATGTAGTATTTCTTAAATCTTGGTGATGAGAATATGGATGTCTCAAATTGTACTTTTCAGAGTAATGGAAATATATCATTTTTAAGTTTTAAGTAGAAATATATGAGGGTGGGGGAATTTGTTACATATATATATATACACACACACACACTGCCCAAGTACTTCCTCCAAACTGGTTTATCGTAATAGAAGTATGATAAGTGTAGGATTAAACTCTATGACAACACTTTCAACAACAACTGCCTTGCCCTCTTCTCAAGTCTGGGGTTGCCAGACAAAAATATCTGACCTTTATTTCTCTGATAACCAATTTTTAAAAATCTTTCTAATCCAAAATACTTAGAAGAAGAAACGGTAGTCTAGGCCCTTTATAATTTACAATGAGGAGCGAATGTTACTTAACACCTATGTAACAGAAGGAAAACAATGCAAACTTCCTGATGACTTAGATGACTAAAAGAATAAAAAAGCAGTTAGTATAAATCCACTGTCTTGTGTAAGTCATGCTTTGGGAGGTACCTCTTTGACTGATAAGCTGTCTCTGGAGAAATACAATATAAAGAAACAAATTTCTACTTTAGACTTGCTATGGATGAATATATAACAGAAGCATTACTAATCACAGCATTCAAGTTTCCTAAAATAATCATTTCTGATGCAAATCAAAACTACAATGAGGTATCACCTCACACCAGTCGGAATAGCCATCATCAAAAAGCCTACAGATAATGAATGCTGGAGAGGGTGTGGAGAAAAGAGAACCCTCCTACACTGTTGGTGGGAATGTAAATTGGTGCAGCCACTATGGAGAACAGTATGGAGGTTGCTTAAAAAACTAAAATCAGAGTTACCACATGATCTAGCAATCCCACTCCTGGGCATATATCTGGAGAGAACTCTAATTCAAAAAGATACATGCACCTCTATGTTCATAGCAGCATTACTTACAATTGCCAAGACATGGAAGCAACCTAAATGTCCATCAACGGATGAATAGATAAAGATGTGGTGTGTATATACATACAATGGAATACTTCTCAGCCATAAAAAAGAATGAAATAATGCTGTTTGCAGCAACATATATAGATCTGGAGATTATCATACTAAGTGAAGTAAGTCAGACAAAGAAAGACAAATACCACTTATATGTGGAATCTAAAAAAATTAGACAAATGAAATTATTTACGAAACAGAAATAGACTCACAGACATACAAAACAAACTTATGACTACCAAAGCGGAAAGGGTAAGGGAATAAATTAGTAATTTGGGGTTAACAGATATACATTACTATATATAAAATAAACAATGAGGACCTACTGTATAGCACAAGGAACTATATTTAATATCTTGTAATAACCTATAATGGAAAAGAATCTGAAAAATAATATATATGTGTGTGTGTGTATATACATATGTGTGTATGCATATATATCTGAATCACTTTGCTATACACCTGAAACTAATACGTTGTAAATCAACTATACATCAATAAAAAAATAATGATCATTTCTGTTATTACACTTTTAGAACACAAAGTTCTGAAGACAAAGTGCTTTCAGACACCTGAAGAGAAATACAAATGTTATAGCATGTGTATTCACTGATTTGACAGATAAGCATAAATTGCCAGGAAGTGTGAGAAGCACTAAAATATGATGAAGAATAAGAAAGACAATGTCCCATTCTAATGAAGCCAACATGGGAAGGAAACTTAATGAACAAAAATATAAAACAATTATAGATTGGTGCTACAAAGAAAACTTTTCTCCATGCTAGGTCAGTGAAGGATGGAAAACCCATCTCAGCTAGACAGGGCCTCCCTGAGGAGATGACATTTGAAGTCTGACATAAGAGAAGGGGCCAGCCAGGTAAAGATTGGAGAGGAATGTTCCAGGAAGAGGACCAGCAAGTGAAAAGATCTAGAGTTGGGAGAGTGTAATTGGTGTATTCTAAGAGACAGCAGACAACCTACATGCCCACAGAATGGATGAGAGGAAGTAAGGTGAGGTTGAAGGGATATGCAGGGGTCAGTTCACCCACGGAAAAGCCACTGAAGAGCTTCCAGCCAGGGAGAGCACAGCCTGAGATATAGTTTTAGAATATCATGTTGGCTGCTTTATGGAAATGGATTGGAGGAAGCCATGAGCAGAAGTAGGAAATGGAAAGTTAAGAGGCTACTGCAGTAGTCCAGGCAAATGATGATAATTGGCTTGGACTAAGGTGGTAGTAAAAGAGACTCATTCCTTCTACAATAAGTATCTTTTGAATACCTACTGTGTAATAGCACTATTATAGGTGGTAGAGATATAGTGAAGAGCCAGGCTAACAAGGTCCTTGTTCTTGTTAAGATGACATTCTCAAAGAAGAAGATTAAAAAAAAAAAAAAAAAAAGTAAACAAATAAACCACAAAATTTTAGATGGTAAGATGCTTTGAAGATAAAAAAAAAAACCAAGTGGAAGTGATGGGAAGGACTATGTGAATGGGGAATCCATAGAGACTATTTAGCCTGGGAAGTCAAGAAAGGTAATCTTTTACTGAGATCTGACTGATGAGAAAGTGCCCAGAAGTTCAAAGGAGATGGAGAAAGGTGTGTGGACCAGAATGCTGCCTGCCATTCCAGGAAATAAGGATCAAAACATCAGCCACTGCAGCCATCCACCTCCCCACTCTGAGGGGAAATCAGGATAGAGAAATCAGGAAGCATTACGTGCTTTGGGTACTGGCCCTAGATAGTTAAGATGCAGATCTACAGAATAATTTCAATGACCCCAGAGTCTTGCACCTTCCCATACATAGAAAAGCTCTAAAATCATCAACTAAAGATGTCTGTTTTTGTGATTAGCAATAATCTTTCAATGTTCAACTACATGTCTTTTTCCCCAGAAAAACAACCAACCAACCAACCCTCCTATATATCCTGGCTCCTCTCTTACCTCTTTAGAGCAGTTCCCCAGAGCTATCTGAGAGGCTGCCTACCGGCCTTAGAGTCCTCAGTCAGGTCCCCAAATAAAACTCAGCTCACAGCTTTTAGGCGGTGCATTTTTTCTTCAGTCAAGAGGTGGAACAAATTCAAGATGAATCTTGCAGATAGAGTCAGCCACACTGGCTTACATGAGTGGTGACAGAAATAAAGGAATCAGAATAATGCCCAGGATTATGATTTTAGAAACTGTAGATAATGGTGCCATCTTCTAAAATGAAAGATTGGGGGAAAAGAATCCATAGGAATTTTGGAATTAAGGGTTCAATTTTGGACATACTAACTTTGAGATCATATGAGATACACATTGGATGTGAGGCTGGAGGTTAGAAAGAGGCCTAGGCTAGAGACAAAAATTGGGGAGAATCTTTATAGTGATGGTAAGTGAAGCCATGGGAATGGATAAAACTGTCCAAATGGGCTGTGTGGCATGAAAAAAGGACAGGGCTTAGAATAAGGCCTGAGGAACTCCAAATTTTAGAGATCAAGCAGTGCAAGAGAAGCCAAGTAGAGAGGCAGAGGAATGGTGGGTGAGATAGAAGGAAAGCTGAGAGAATGTCTGTTAATGGACTAAGTGTTTGTGTCCCCTCAAAATTCTTATTTTGAAGCCCAACCTCCAGCACGGCTGTGTAGCTGTATTTGGAGATAGGGCCTCAAAGTAAGTAGTTAAGGTTAAATGAAATCTAAGGGTGAAGCCCTGTAGAACAGGATTACTGTCTTTAGAAGAAGAGACATCAGAGAGCTCCCACTCCCCCGCCCCTGTTTTTGTAAATAAAGTTTTATTGGAACAAAGCCATGATCATTCAATTTTGTACTGTTTATGGTAGCTTTCCTATTACAGTGGAAGATCTGAATAACTGCAACAGAGACTATATGGCCCAAAAAGCCTAAAATATTTACTATCTTATCCTTTACAGAAAAAGTCGGCTGACCTGTGATCTAGATAATTTGCAAAAGGGCAGGGCCGCCACATGGAGATCTGTCAGTCTAGAACAGCTGTGTAGCGAGTAGCATCAAGCCTATCACCGGTAATGGGTATTTGTTGCATCTTCATGTGACTTTTCTGTAAGTTGTAAAGGTTTCTAAAATAAACTGATGAAAGTGGGGAGGAATAACAATGAAATAACAGATAAAAAGAAAAATGAGAATCCATATAAATACTCTTTAACAAATATGATGACTAATTCCAAAGACAGTACCCTAGTGGGAATAAATTTCTACAGCCTATTCCTCCTTAATAGACCAAGGAAGAAGGAAGTGTGGGAACACTCATGATAGAGAAAAATCTAGCACTTTTTCATTCCCAAAAGAATAAAGATAATTACTCTCCTACAGAAATCTTCCCATTCTATCAAATTGGTCTACTGTCCTACCCACAAACACTTGGACTCTTCCTATCTCAATGCCTTTGCCCAAATAGAATTCTTTTATTTCCCATCAAAATAAAACAGCTTCTCTCAAAATGTCTACCAGTCTAAACCTCAGTCACCTTAAATGTCACCTGCTACCTGAATCTCTCTCCCTGTTCTTGGCCAAGGCTGACTTTCCCTTCTGGGACTTAGGTAATCTCATCTTTCTCAGGACACTTATCAAACATTGCTTTACAATGTTATCACTAATGTCCATACCTTCACAACCAGGTTATAACAGGCAAGCTGGAGGGAAGGAATCATTTCTTATAACGTTTTCTGTCCCTTACAGCAACAATAATAGATGAAATGCCTAAAGACATATATCTTCTTGAAGCTAATGGTAACAAGATCTCTAGCTATAAATATTTACCTTGTTATTGTCTTAAGGTTAGTAAGTTTAACTTGATGAATTTCATTGGTGTGAAATGTTAAGTATTTTCAACTGTTATTGTAATGCACATGTTTAAGGCTAAATATTTCTCTCTCTTTACACCACTGCTTACTAGCCTTAGACAGTCATTAACCCTTCTCAGTTTTATTTGTAAATAGAGATAATAAGAATATGAGCCTTTCTGCCTAATAGTTCACAGTGGGGCTCAATGCAATAATTTAAGTGTAAGTGTTCAGAAAAACTGAAAACACCATTTAAGATGTAAGGACGTTTTTATCATTATTGCTCTAGTGTGCTGCAACTCTGCAAACAGCCCACTGATTGATGTTATGTGAATGCTTCTCAGGAAGAATCTCATTCCAATCTTGGTGAGAAATCAAGGGCTTTTCCGGGCACTTAAGCTTTATGATACTCAACAGACAGGTCAACTGATCATTATAGCCAAAGAGCTCTCACAAAAGGCCTTGTTACAGAGGCTATGAAGGTGAAGTCTTTTTTTTTGGAAGGCGAAGTCTTTGAGATCATGTCTGCCTGCATTAATCAAATTGATTTTTCTGATAAGGTCTGAAACCAATACTAATATAAAAAAGGAAACAAATGGAAAATAAACGGCACAATGTTAGCCTGAGTCTATATTTTTTTGAATAAGTAACAGTATCTAAGCACAAAATATTCACATTTTTCTAGTTTTCTGTATTAAAAGTGTTAAAGTTTTCATTGTAACTACCATTTGCTCTATAAATCTTTTAAAAATCTTTAGTAAAAATTAATTCATTAATGACCTAAAACTTAATATACTACAATTTCTCATATATAACCTCTCATATTTTTTGTCTTCTCTCCAATATTTTAATATAAATATATTTTTAGTTTTATCTTGTTTTTTCCTACTCTGAATCATCCATGATGACATTCGGTCAAGGCTGCTCTAAGCAAAATAAAATTTGCTGTGACTAAGCCAGAGGTAAAATGAAAGAACTGCTTGCCACAGGTAGGAATGGACAAAAAAAGCACTATTTGACACTTACTCGTCTTGCCTTCCTTTAAACCCCTCCTTCTGTTCTCCAGGTGTGAGCTTATAGAATTAACCTACAAATGAAGTCAGCACTTCCTGCACTTCACATTTTTAAACTGTCATCACACTGATCATTTCGATTCCATGAAGGAATGTGAGTGGGATCCAGTACATCCAATTGGATTTATACCTGGCTGCAAAATCACACTTGAGAAATAATGATTAAAGAATTGATTGATATCTGGAGAGAAATCTCTAGGAAGTAAATGAGCACTGCTCCCAGCTGCCCATATCAGTCAGGATCAAAGAACTCTTCTTACCTGATCAAGGTCGTAGCCACAGAATCCTTTCCAACAATGTTCCATAGAGTTCTTGCCAACAGATCATATTTGGCAGATGAGTTGAAACATATTTAAGTCCCTGGATTACATTTTCTGAGGGATATGTCCTTGCCCTCATCCAATCTTAGATTTTTTTTTATCATTGATTTTATTTGAGATACCCTTATTACTTCCATCAAAACTAATTTTTTTTTAAGGACCTTAGTGGGAAGTCAGAATCAAAAATTTTTAAAAAGCCAAAAGAAAAAAAAATTTTAATATCTTGAATTTATTTTACACTTATTCATGGCCAGTCCTCATTCTAGACTAACCGGGGGCTTTAGACTGATTCAGAAAGGTGCCTATGAACTGTATATCCATCCACAGATTATCTGGAATATGGGAGTCAAGACAGGAATAGATTGGACACAACCCAAGACAGGCAGTCACAAACTTCTGGGTACTCTGGGCAGAGTTTTAGATACTCCTGAATCAGAATGGTTTTGGTGAGTTTGAAGAACTAAACAGTGCAGCAAGATTGATTCTGCTATTTAGTTTCTCTCTGGAGCATCTGGTACTTACACATTAGTCCTCAAGCACTTTCTGAGGGGCTCCCATTCACCCATTCCTGGGTTACATCTTGGGGAAGAATAGCAAAGTGGTTTCTGCCTTTCAGGAGTATATAATTCGGTGATATAGTGTGCACTTACCACCTGAGTAAAGACCTAGACTATAAGGCACAAGGTCTGGGATCTAGACTTGGTTTTATTCTTAACGTGGTGAGTACATTAGTTTTCCATGACTGGTATAACAAATTACCACAAGCTTAGTGACTTAACCCAGATTTATTATTACATTTCTGTAGCTCAGAAATTCAACATGGGTCTCACTGGACTGAGTTAAATGTGTCAGCGGGGCAGTGGCCTTTGCTAGAGGCTCTAGTGGAGAATCCATTTCCTCATCATTTCCAGCTTCTAGTGGCTCAAGGCCCTTTTCCTACATCTTCAAAGCCAGCAGTGTTGCATCTCTCTCTGACCCAGATGGGAAAGGTTCTTTGCTTTTTAAGAAGCCACGTGATTATATTGGGTCCACCAAATAGCACAAGATATCTCCCCATCTCAAGGTCCTTAACTTAATCACATCTGCAAAATCCCTTTTGCCGTGTAAGAGAACATATTCACAGTTTCCAGGAATTAGGACATGGACAACTTTAAGAGGCCATTATTCTGCCTACCACCCTAAGCAGCCTTGAAAACAGAAGTTAACCTCTCAGGGACTTCCCTGGTGGCGCAGTGGTTAAGACTCCAAGCTCCCAATGCAGGGGGCCCAGGTTCGATCCCTGGCCAGGGAACTAGATCCCACATGCGTGCCGCAACTAAGGAGACGGGGAGCCATAACTAAGGAGCTCGCCGGCCGCAACTAAGACCTGGTGCAACCAAATAAATAAATATTTAAAAAAAAAAAAAAAAAGAAGAAGTTAACCTCTCAGTGATAGACCTGCAGAATGAGAGGTGTGGACTATACCAGTTCCAAAGCTCCTTTCGGCCCTATTTTACACAGGCGCGCCCATCTGAAGAATTCTAACAAGCAGCTTCTCACATCACCAATTACAGATGCTGGAGACCAGCAGGCACACTGCTCTCCCTTCCAGCCATGATCCATCTGCCATGATGAGCCAATTACACAGAGAAATGTTAGTAAAACAGACTGAATGATTTGTGAAAAGAATGACAATAGGACAATTATAAATCTACTGCTAGTCTCCACAGCAAATGAAAGAGGGTCATAGTGCTGCTTACTACAGCACTGCGTTTTAAATCAGGGTTGACTCCTTGTGTGATACTGTCAAAGTCAAACAATTGCCCCTCAACCATCTGTTCGCATTATTTACATAGCCTTTCTGTGGTCTCCTCTCCTAGCTGCATTCTGCTAGCAAGCCACATAAAAAAACAAAGTCACTTCATGCTTTACATTAAAGTGTTTCAGAATTAATTCTGAACATAAAATCTAGGAGCAAGGTTTATTTATACCGACTCATTTTTACCTCAAGCGCAAAGTACACCGTTAAGTACTAAGAGTATTTTAGTTTCTTGGTGGGCATTTCCTTTACAGAAACCACAGTCCTGTCCAGTACATTTCCTGTAAAATAACCACATCTTTTTTTTTTTTTTCTCAAAATGAGGACATTTGGCAGCTGAAGTTGCAAGTTACCTACCAAAGTTTTCTCTACTTACTGTATGTAGCCCAATATAGCCACCCGAAACGTCGACTGCACATATAAGAACAAAATTAGAAATTTTAAAACCTTGATTTTTAAACCTTAAAAAAAAAAAACTTCATAATGCCGAAGTATGGCTTACAAGTTTTTCTAATATAATTATGGAATGTGTTTAATGTCAAAATAGATCACGGTCTTTCTCTGTATCATTTAATCAGAACAAACGAGGGGCCTGTCACGCAGCCATTGTGAATGAGATTTAAGGATCTCGGAGTTAAGAGATCTGCTATTTCACACACTCTGTACACGTTCTATTCCATTTAAAGAACTAAATTTTAAGTGAAACTGTACATGGAAGCACTCCTTGTTAATGTAGGAAAACTACTTGTAACTCCTTCACCAAAGATAACAGCCTCCTTTCAAGGGAAGTTCCTCTTGACTGTGGATGCAGCTTCAGGAGGACCGTCCTACAGGACAGGAACATACAGCCGGGAAAAGCTAGATAGCCCTCACGTTCAAAATGAATACTGGGCACATTAAAATTGCACTTCTCACCACCTTCTATATTTTATTATACAGACTCGCCTGTAAGGTTGCTGAAATACCTGCATAGATAAATTTAAAAGTATATGCAAATATACTTAAAAGTTCCAAGTATCGACCAGAAAATAGCTAATCAGATAACGTGATAGATTTTAAAAAGCAAAGAGAAAGAAAAAAAAAAAGCTGTACCCGAATATCAAGAGAGGGGGAAGGTACAGGAGTACTAAAAGGATAATGGCAAGATTATATTTAGGAAGAGTTTAAAAAGTGGCTTTCTTCCATAAGTGAGATGGAGAAAACATCTAGAATTTAAGAGGAACAATAACTGATTAGAGGACTGGGGGGATTTCCCAGGTCTTATCTTGAATTTTAAACCTCACAGTTCATTATTTTTGAGTGGGTTAAATTTAGTATTAAAATGTCCTTTCTTCTAATAAGCTAGACTCATGTGGCTTTTGCTCCTTTCAACTTTTAAAACTCAGTGGTATTTCTGCCGTGGTCAGAGAAGCCTGACAAACAGAAGCTCCAAAACCCCGCGTTTCACAAGCACACGAGAACATTCACTGTTTTGTAAATAAGATCAAATTAAATAAACACTCCTTTAAGTACTGCAAATGCCAGTAAGGAAGGCTTACTTTGAGGTTATATCTTTATTAATTCAAAACTAGTTTATCTCAAAACTAGTGGTAGTAACTTTCACTTAAAGTCTTCACTCAACAGAAGTAAAGCTCAAATGTAGGAACTGACCACAATATTTTTAATAAGAACTTGCTAAAATAGTGGGTGGATGGTAGAAAGAATTTAGGGTTTCTTTTTTTTTGAAGAATATTAGTACTTCTTTTCAGTATATAGTCTTTTAAAGTATTCTTATGTATAATACTGAGGGCTTCCCTGGTGGCACAGTGGTTGAGAATCTGCCTGCCAATGCAGGGGACACGGGTTCGAGCCCTGGTCTGGGAAGATCCCACATGCCACGGAGCAGGTGGGCCCGTGAGCCTCAATTGCTGAGCCTGCGCGTCTGGAGCCTGTGCTCCGCAACAAGAGAGGCTGCGATAGTGAGAGGCCCGTGCACCGCGATGAAGAGTGGCCCCCACTTGCCACAACTAGAGAAAGCCCTCGGACAGAAATGACGACCTAACACAGCCATAAATAAATTAATTTAAAAAAAAATTTTTTTTAAATAATACTGATACATGGAAAACAATATGCGGAAAATGTTTTAAAAATTATATATGAAATCCATCTCAGTAATACCAATTTGATATTAGCAATGTGAGATGAATGAATTGAGTGAATTGAGACTGTTTAAGTATTATTTATGAGAAAGGGGTTGTCTACAAAAATTGAAATGCAACAGAGCAAAGATAAGCAGAGCTCACATGCAAATAAACATTAATAATTAGAAATTATCTTTCCATATTTATTACAAAGTTTATTCCCAATATTTTCCTTTCAGACTGGTCTTTCCTTTCCCTATTCCAACTCCATCTATAAACTCTTACATAATTTACTCCCCTCCCCTTTATTTTCAGCCCTTTGGGTCATGCTATTCATTTGGGCACTTGGATATATTCTTCCTTACACATTTATGAATATGCTTCATCCGCAGTGAGAACTTAAACTTGTTCAGAGCAGAGCTTATACTTTAAATCTCTATTTTTAGGGTACTCTGGCCCCCAACATCATGTTGGTATAGTAGGCCCCAATACACTCGAAATAGATTTAGATTGGTTTTAGAAATATTTTCATGTAGGCACAGCAACAACCAAAATTTTATCCACAACTCAGTGGGCGGTTCTGCGGAGTTTAGGTATGTAAAATCCCCCCCGAGCTGGAAAAGCTCCTTGAGGAACCTTGACCAAGCACTGATGTGAAACCAAAACCAGAGCCTTGCCTATAACATCTATTCAGTCCTGAAGAGCTTGCTGAATGGGATCACAGGACTGGCTTAAAACAACCAGTATGAGGCTGGAGGCAAAGGCAGTTATCCGGGTATGAAGTAAAGTAGGTCTGATCTGGCAAGTAGCCATGAAAGCGGGGTAAAGGGGCAACAAGGTACAGACTAAATCTGGGGGTACGTGTGTGATACTGTGATATAATAATAAATATCTATGTGGCCTTCATTCTCAGTTCCCGGCACAGAGCTCTTAAAACCCTTGTAATTTTCTGAGTGAAAGGGATGAAAGGAACATCTTTGTTACAATAATTGGTCTTTGACCCCCGGTCCTGACAGAGCTTCTTAATCCCTTGGAATTTCACAAGTGACAAGACCACCTTTTGTGCTGATGAGGTAACTCTTGTTGGGTCCCTAGATAGCTTCGGAATGGGGGCTGGTTGCCAGAAAGACCAAATTTTGATTAGAAGCTTGGAACTTTCAGCTCCACCCTCAAACTTAAGGAAGGGGAGAGGGCTGGAGATTGAGTTTTTAATCAATCATGCCTACGTGGTGAAACCTCCATGAAACGCCCTAACGCTGGGGTTCAGGGCTCAAACAGCTTCTGAGTTGGTGAACACATCCACATGTCAGGAGGGTGGCACACCCCACTCCACAGGAACAGAAGCTCCTGTGCTCAGGCCCCTGCCAGACCTTGCCCTATGTACTTCTTCATCTGGCAATGCATTTGTAGCCTTTATAATATTCTTTATAATAAACCAGTAACAGTAAATAAAGTGTTTCCCTGAATTCTGTATCTAGAAAATTATCGAACTTGAGGAGGGAGTTGTGGAAACCCTCGAATCTGTAGCCAAATTGGACAGGAGTGTGGGCATCCAATTCTCGCAATTGGTATCTAAAGTGGGAGCAGTCTTGTGGGACTGAGCCCTTGACCTGTGGGGTCTGCGTTAACTCTGGGTAGTTAGTGTTGCAAGTGAACTGAATTGTACAACATCCAGTTGGTGTCAACAGTGAGAGAATTTGTTGGTGTGGTGGGGGAATAAAAGTCAAACCTACCTATTTGAGGTCATAAGTGCTAAGAGTAAAAACAACTCAGAAAGAGCAACACAAGAATGGGCAGGGGAAAGTTACTAACCCTCCCTGGACAGCTCCCTCCTCTGGAAAATTACGTCAGAATTTAAGATGTCTCAGGTCTCCCTCAGCTTCTAAATCCAATGCCTGAGGAGGCAGAGAGGCTCACTGTGATCATGTAGGTGCCAAGAGTGTCACTAGAGCATCAGCAGAGCTGTGTGAATTAGAACAACAGAAGCACCTTCAAAGATGACCAGAACCCACAGGTCTGGTCGTTAATCTCTGAAAATTAACTAGTAAGCCTAGCGGCAATCTGAGAGGCAATCCCACCAAGGGCCCTCTGTTTTATCATGGCAGCATTTTCAACTTCATAGTTTTTCATTTTTATCTGAATTTTTGTATACAAGAATTTACAAAGCAAACCTTAAAGATTTTTTTTTTTTTAAATAAACTCTTTCAACTGACCAATCCACAGGATGTAACACAATAGGTGTCTTTAACACCTTGCTAGAAATAGCTTGCCTTGCCTCTATCTTCCAGCTAACTTATATTTTCTAGAAGGTGTTTTATGGTCCAATGTTCATATTTAAGCCACAGCAATTTCAAAACAAAAAATCATAGAAAATATAAGTCCTTGAAATTATATTGAGAAAATAACATAAGTCGTTATGTGAATGCATTCATGTCCCTTTTCTGGTTTGTAGAAGATATATGAATTATTTTCAGCACCCAAAGAAAGTTTTTTTAATTAAATAATTACTGAGAATATCAGTCTTAATAAGAGAGCCTCATATGTGATATCTAACTAAAAATAAAACAAACACTAAAGGGAACTTTTCCAAATCTAAAATGTTGTGGTTCTATGATCAGACCTGAAGCCTGGCTTTAAAAGAATCAGCTCAATTCCTGATTACATAATGCCTGACTACCCAATGGAAAACACAAATAGAGACAAACTGACACACTTTTCATTCTACTAACAGAGCCAGCAGCTTCCAAAAGCTGAGTTTACAATCGTCACTGCTAGATGATCGGTGTCTGCTGTACTCTTCCATTTTGTGAGTTTGCAGTTTTCACTATTAAAAGGTTTTTAAAAGTTTGATATGAAAACGAAAACCTAATGAGAAATGCACAGAACTTTTTAGCATCTAGAGAATGATAGGAAAAAAATCACGTAGATAGTATTGCATTAACATTTACATTAGGAGGGCCTACTAAGAATACAAGCGAAGATTAGACAGAGACACTTCATACTAATTAAAATTATTTTAATTATCAAATAGATATGCATATTGGCTTATAGCAACGACAATTTGCAGAAAACCAAAGAGTTAGGCAAAGGGCTAGAATATGATCAAAATTAATTTATTGTCATTAATGGAAATAAAATACAATTCCAATTGCAAATCAGGTTTCTGATACCATAAATTCATTTGATTAATTTACACAGAATGAAAAACTCTCAAATAATTATTCAAAACAAAAACATTACAAAATTCCTAGATGGGGGAAAAAGAAGCAACTTTTGCCCTTGAATAGTCTAAGATCCAATGTGCTTAATAGTTGGAAGAAATCTGACAAAAGACAAAAAAAATCCCTAGCAAAGTTCCAATTTCTTATATCCTCTCTTTATCCTACAACTAGACATTACAAACTCCTATTCATCTAAAACTAAACTCAGACCCACATAGCATTTTCTTTTATCAGTTTAGCTCAACACACATTTAGTGCCAGTTATATTCCAGGCACCATATTAAGTACAAAGATGAATTTAAGACCCTGGAGGAACTGGAGTTCATTGCTGATGATGTTCATATCTGTGTCCAGGTTTGATTTTGGCTGGACCTTCAGTGACATGATTCAAGGTCTGATCTATTTATAGGTCTGTTTATATAATGCACAGACAGCACAATACTTCTATTTGAAATGAAACTTTATGAACATTTGTACTGCTATGAAATACTATGATAAGGGTTCAACACATCTGTACTATGAACCTATGGCATGTCCAACTCTGTTTATGTTCAGAACACAAAAGGAAAAAAAGTGACATTCTTCTCCTCCGCCAATCCCAGTGTCATTAAAGCTCTCCCAATTTTGCCCATCTGGACCATTCCTATCTCCTTTAGAGCTCATTTCTGGCATTAACTAGCCTAGAAATCCCTTGCTAGCCAGACAAAGTAAGCCCTACTTCCTTTCGGACTCCTTAGCATTCTGTAAACCTCTGTTATCACTTTTGCATCTTCTCTTTCACAAACAAGATCTTGAGCTCCTTGAGAACAGAAACTGATCCTTCATTATATTTTGCCAATATCTGGCACTGAACTTAAGACTAGGGAGCCCTCAGTAAATATTGAAAGAATAGATAAATCAATTAATTAGGGTTTTTAATAACTGTGATAGTACTTGGGCACTATAATCACTATGCAAATATTGTCCATTACAAAATATTTAACATTATATAGTATCACCATTTACATAGTGATAATAATATAAAACACTATCACTTTAATTTTAAATAGCACTAAAGCTGCATGGGAAAGAAATAGAGAACATGAAGAGTGTAAGAAAGTTAAATCCCTAGTTATTATATTAGTCAATACATATTTTTTTAAATAGTAAATTAAAAATACCAATATAAATATATTATTTAAAGATACAATGGTAAATACCAAAAGGCATAGGTAAAAATAATCAAAAATAGTTACTTTTGAAGAGTAGGATAAGGTGAGGGAGAGTGCCACAAAGGACTAATTTTTTTTTTAAGCTTTTGAGTTTTTAAAATATAATAGGTACCACTTTGATAATCTAAAAATTTGTTAAATTTTCTAATGAAGATCATAAAAGTCATTCTACAAATATCACTCATATACATAGAAGCCTAGTTCAAGTTCCCCTTGATATGTAAAACACAAACTACATTACCTTAAATATAGTCTACCATTTCAGATTTATTATTTATTGAGACTGTCTTGTCCTCTTCCCACTGAGAATCATATGCATTAAAAGTTAACCCAGAACCTAATATATTCAACAGTTTGACTTCTGAGTAGATTCCAGAATGCCCGGAATTAATTTCATAGTAACCTCTGTACTTAGCAATTAAGTAGTTCATATGGAAGTTTATTATCAAATATTAAAGAAAAATAATGAAGAGGCTAATTTCTATGAGTTCAGCCATTCAACTGAAAGTCCCTACTGTTCTTAGTGTTTGACCTAACATGAAATCAGGTAATAAAACCCAGCAATGTATGACAGCATTTCCTGGTTTTTTTAAAGAAATACAACGTTTAGACTCCAAGGATGTTTCTACCAGCACAGGGAATCTATGAAATTTAATATTCAATAAACATCAAACATACTCCATGTACATAGTGCATGCCAGATACTGGGGGGAAATTTAAAAACTGGAGTTAGACCAATATTACTATGCAGTTGCCTATTATCTCTTTTTCTACACTTTCTCACTTATAACTGAAACCAGGAAATTTTTTTTAAGTTTTATTTATGTATGCTTAATACTTACCTACCAATATTCTATATTTATTCATTCCAAAAGCTCACACTCTTTTGCAAAGTAAGTGAATTCTGGATATTCAGGAATCAATTACAGAATATGTTTATTATTTGTAGTCAGTGCCCATTTACAACCTGGCCAACATTTTGCAGCCCCATTGAGCCACAGTGAAATTTACATCATTCCACTGTCCTTGTTATTTTGAAACTAGCAAAGGTCTGGTGAGCCACTCAGATGACAATGATGGCTTCAAAATGGGTGCTGGAATTATCAGTGGATTATAATTAATTCTCCCACTTCAGCTCTTCTCTGACTACTATGAATAACAAATCATTGGCTATGACAATACTTATTAACAAGCAATTTTATTCATCATGTTCACACCTTAGGTTTATTTCACACATGAAACAGTATCAGATTTCAACAAACCAAAATGAACTTTTGGATCTTTTTCAAAAGTAAAACATATTCAGTGAGGAGATTTTTAAAACTATAGGGAAATGTAATGAAGAACAATTTTTAAACACTTGTAATACCATGGCCCAGGGTTATAATTACAGTCAACATTTCGATATAAACTCCCTTTGTTCTTTCACTATGAATTTGTGTGTGGGCATGTATAAACCCATTTTAAAATGGCATCATTATGTACCTACTCAAAACAAGCAGCTTTTAAAGGGAAATAAATGCACGTCACACCCATCTATGACTCAAACGCCACATTTTCTCATTGTAAATGTCTTTAGTGTGCAGTGCCTCTGATGTTATCAAGTAAATAAAAAATTAGCCCCTTTAGGGAATGGCACTCATACTTTTAAACCACTGGACCCCATGTAATGCTCTAAAGCAGCAGTTTTTAAAGTGTTCCATTGTAGAAAATCAGTAAGGACACAGTACTATCACATAATTTTTTCTTCCTGACATTTACAAAACATCCATCCAATGATAGCAGAATATACATTCTTCCCAAGCTCACATGGAGCTTGACCACATTTTGATCCATGAAACATACCTTAACAAATTTTAAAGAAAAGAAAGTATACAAAATATGTTCTCAGATAACACGGTAATTATACTAGATATCAGTAACAGAAAGATAGCTGGAAAACTCCCAGATATCTGGAAATCTGACAAAATATTTATAAATAACCCATGGGTCAAAGAAGTCATCTCAAGTAAAATTTAAAATATTTTAACTACATGAAAATGAAACTACAACTTATCACAATTTGTGGAATGTAGCAAACACAGGCTTAAAGGAAAACTTTATAGCATGGAAGGCATATACTAGAAGAAAAGAAAGATCTAAAATCAATAACCTCAGCTTTCACCTTAGGAACTAGAGAAAGAAGAGCAATTTAAGCCCGAGCAAGCAGAAGAACAGAAATAATAAAAATTAGAGCAGAAATCAATGAAATTGAAAACAGAAAATCAATAGAGAAAATCAACAAAACAAAAAGCTGGTTCTTTGAAAAGCGCAATAAAATTGATAAACCTCTAGCTAGGCTAACCAAAAAAAAAAGAGAGAGAGAGAGAGAGATGACACAAATTACCAATAACAGAAATGAAGGAGAGGCCATTACTACCGATCTGATCAACATTAAAAGGATAATAAAGGAATACCATGAACAACAGTATACCCACAGATTTGACAACTTAAATTAAAGGGACCAAGTCCTTGAAAGACATAAATGACAAAACTCACACAAGGAGAAACAGATAATATTAATAGTTCTCTATCAGCTAAAGAAATTGAACCACTAATTAATAATCTTCTGAAAAGAAAACACTAGGCCCACATGGTTTCACTAGTGAATTCTACGAATTTAAGGAAGAAATAATACCAATTTTCCACAACGTCTTCCGCATGACAGAAACAGAGAGAACACTTCCAAAAGTGTCCCATTGAAAGTTGTAAATGTTTTGCTGTTAAGGAAGTAGGTGTGACTGTTTTAAATTCAACCCATGAAAAGCTGCTGCTTCAGTACAGTACACTAGAAGGCATTGGGGTTACTTTTTGCTTCCTATGAAACTATGTATATTTTAAGGATGTTGTACAAGGACCTTTTTTGATTGGCAGCACTTAAAGACATAAGGTACTGAAAGACTAGACCAGCAGTCCCCAACCTTTTTGGCACCAGGGACTGGTTTCGTGGAGGACAATTTATCCACTGACTGGGGTGGGGGGAGATGGTTTTGGGATGATTCAAGCACATTATATTTATTGTGCACTTTATTTCTATTATTATTACATTGTAATATATAATGAAATAATTATACAACTCACCATATTGCAGAATCAGTGGGAGCCCTGAGCCTGTTTTCACTTGCCACTCACTGATATGGTTTTGATATGAGTCTGCCAGCAACTGATTTATTATGGTCTCTGTGCAGTCAAACCTCTCTGCTAATGATAATCTGTATTTGCAGCAGCTCCCCAGTGCTAGCATTACCGCCTCAGCTCCACCTCAGATCATCAGGCATTAGATTCTCATAAGGAACGCGCAACCTAGATCCCCCGCATGTGCAGTTCACAGTAGGGTTTGCGCTCCTATGAGAATCTAATGCCGCCGCTGATCTGACAGGAGGCGGAGCTCAGGCAGTAACGCGAGCGATGGGGAGTGGCCATAAATACAGACTGAGCTTCGCTCACTCGCCCACCGCTCACCTCCTGCTGTTTGGCCGGGCCGGTTCCTAACAGGCCACAGACTGGTACAGGTCTGTTGCCCGGGGATTGGGGACCCCTGAACTAGACTATCAAAGAATGTGAACACTGGGCCCCTTTTCTCTACAGTTCCCATACTTTGACAGATATTCACTTTTCTCTCAACCATAAATGCTGCTGCATTCCAGGGTACTTGACCATTGGCACATAGGCCAAGTGTCTTGCTTTGATGACATTTCATTGTCTATTCATATTTCATAGGGTTTCTATAATCCATCAGCAAAATGCTCCTAAGTTAAAATTCTTTACAGCAGGTCCCAAGGACAGCTAAAGAAGTAGCAAAAGTTGAGTCAGGGTTCTGGTCAGGGCAGAATGGGAAAAGGGCACCTAGGAATAGAGAGTATGTACAAAGAAATAGGAGACAGCCCTGAATGTATTTTAAAAAATCAAACTGTCCAGTTGGCAACAGTACAGGATACAAATATAACACATTACAGATATCCCTAAAAGCCACTGTGAAGAAATATAAGCCACTGGAAGGAACTGAAAATTCTGAGCAAGGAACTAACATATTCAGAGATGCTTTTTAATATTCATGTGGCAGTCATTTGTCAAATGGCTTTAAGAGAAAGGCTGGAGGCAGAGAAATGATGACAAGGCTACCATAATGGCCTTGACTACAGGAACTGAAGGCTAGAGTAACTCTGTGGTAGTGTGATGGGGAAGAGTGTGGGTACCAAAGGAAGACCATACAGGATGATGATGATGATGATGGGAGTATCTGTGCATATGGCAGCAGTGAATTCCACATGTCTTAAATCTTTCATTCACACTATCAGGAAATACTAGGCACCTTCTATGTGCCGGGGACTGTTCTAAGATGTAGTGACATAGCAGTGAATACAACAGAGTTCTTGCCCTAAAAGAGCTAACATTCTTGTGTGTGTGTGCGTGTGTGTGTGTGCGTGTGCACTGGGAAGAAGGGGGTGCTAAAGAAAGACGAACAATTTTTAAAGTATGTATGATATGTCAGATGTTACAGGAATTACGGAGAAAACTAAAGCAATGTAAAGGGCATAGGAATTGTCAGAGGGGTGAGGGGAAATGGTAGAGGTTGCTATTTTGTTTCAAATGTTCAGAGAAGCCAGCTGTAATGAGGACATTTAAACAGAGACCTAAAGGAAGTGAGGAAAAAACCCTTTTCCACTACATCCTTATTGTGGTAAATTTATTTCAGAACTAAAAGAAAAGTACCAGTAATGTTTGGCTACAGACCAAACTATAATTATGCTCCAATTTAAAACGGGTATCATTAACATATAAAATCACAAAATAAAAGCATTACATAGGGCATTTGTTACCTGGGCCAAGAGGTATAAATATATTGCCACATATAGGAATACATTTTAGGTGTCAAGTATTATTTTTATCCATTACACTAAAATGACGAGATGACTATCCCTGTCTCTAAATCTGAAATGAACACTTGAAATGTCTAATACTACTGAACACTTGAAATGAGTCTAGGCTGAACTGAGATATGCTATAAGTATAAATGCAAACAGAACAAGACAATGGAGAATGTAAAATATCTCATCAATACTTTCTATATGACTACATGCTGAAATAATACTTTGGATGAATTGGATTAAATAAAATATACTATTAAAACTAAATTGACCCATTTCTATACTTTTTTAATATGATGACTAGAAAATTTTAAATTACATACACAGCTTGCATTTGTGGCTTGTATTTCTGTCAGATAGCCCTGTTCCAGACAGTTTCATTACTTATTAATCAACTTTTCTATACTTACGTTGCTCATGCAGCAAATCACTTAAAAACAAACATCAACTTGGCAAGACTATGAAAATCAGAGAACACTGAAAAACAATTTCTAGAAAATGTTTCTTTTTCTTAATATGTGTATTGTCTACCCACTACCTCCCTCTTCTTGCAAAAGCAGAACCCCTCTTCTTTCAGACATTGTTATAAACATTTAGTCCAGAGGAAGCTATCAGGAAATACTAGGCACCTTCTGTGTTCCAGGGACTGTTCTAAGATGCAGTGATACAGCAACCAAGAGAAGGCTACCAAGTTCTAAATTAGTTCAACACCCTGGACATAGGTGAGTGGTCAAAGAAGGGAGTGGGGGATGGGATGGCAGAACCAAAGCACCCTACACTGTTGGCCACAGCTGAGTGGTCTGGGTGGATAGCTGACCCAAACTGGGCCAATTACAGCCTTTCCCACTGATTTTTAGTCTTCCTGAATCACTTGGTTTTAGTTGTGTCTCTGGTATACAGCATACAGTTGGGTCTTTCCTTGTGAATCAAATTGTAAATATTTTCAGTATTTTTACCCAGAGAGCAGACTTTCTCTTTGGCAGTAGTTTCACATTAATCTCAGGCCCAATCTTCTCTCTTGAGGTTTTTCTTTTTTTGTTGTTTTTAATCATTCTTGTTCATGGCAATGGTCTGAGGCAAGAATATGAGAGACAGCTTAATGAGATTTGGGTGCGTTTTTTTTTTTCCCTTTCGCTTAGAGTTAATTTGAAATTTGGGTATCCTCAATCCTTGTGTTGTTATTTTTTCTTCTTGTTGCTCTGTATCGTTTGGAGGACCTATTGGGAGAGGGCACAGACTCAGGCAGCTGGTATTATCTATGTATCTGGAAGTTTTTCCCACTGATTTTTTTATAACTGCAGCTGAGAAAAAGTCTTCCAAAGGGAGAAGCTGTGAAATACTAAGGTCAAGATCTACCAGTGGCCATCTACCATGTTGAAGAATCTAGTCAACAATGAGAGCTAAAGCCAGCATACTGAGAAAAAGTGTACATAAAAGACAGTGAGAGAGATAATGGTGTTTGAATTCCTGGCTCCATATTCCTGAAGCCCATCTCTATACTTCCCAGTGGTTTGGTTGTTGCAATTTATAGTGGAATCTATGAGTCAATAAATTCTCCACATTAATGTTCTGAGATCAGCATTACAGCCCCTAACAGCTCTGGAGTCAGACAACTTGGATTCGAATCCTGGCTCTAAGACTTGCTATCCTGAGTAAGTTGCCTTTAACATCTTTGTGCCTCAGTTTTCTCATATATAAAATGGTAACAATAAAAGTACCTACCTAATGAAGCTGTTATTAGAATTTGACAGGATAATTAATATATGTGAAGTCCTTAAAATAATACAACTGCATATAGTTAATGTTTAAAAAACATTAGCTCTTATACTAACAATAACTCAAATTAGACTTCTATCATTTACAACTTTAAGATTCCTCACTAATCCAATACAGAGTTAGACTACTGTCCCTCAAAATTATTTTTTGGTACGGGAAAAAGATAAATTTGTGTATATATGTTTTGAAGGAGGTGGTTCCATTAACTAGCAATCTGCTGAAAGAATGAAAAGGCATATCTGCAGCAACGTGGCTGGACCTAGAGATTGTCATACTGAGTGAAGGCAGACAGAGAAAGACAAATATCATATGATATTGCTTATATGTGGAATCTAAAAAAAGGCTACAAATGAACTTATCTACAAAACAGAAATAGAGATACAGATGTAGAAAATACTTATGGTTACCAGGGGGGATGGGGGGGGTGGAGGGATAAATTGGAAGACTGGGGTTGACATATACACACTACTATATATAAAATAGATAACTAATAAAGACCTTCTGTATAGCACAGGGAACTCTACTCAACACTCTGTAATGGCCTACATAGGAAAAGAATCTAAAAAAGAGTGGATATATGTATAACAGATTCACTTTGCTATATACCTGAAACTATCACAACATTGTAAATCAACTATACCCCAATAAAAATAAAAAAACAAAAAAAAGAATGAAGAGGCATATTCAAACCTCCACACTAGCAAGGAGGAGATGCAGAAAGGGTTAGGTAATAGAAAGCCAAGCCTCATCCCATGCTGTCTGCACCAAGTTTCTTCACCCCTCTCTCTTGCCATGGTGTTATTCTGAACTGATAAATTCAAACACTGGCAAACATATTGTTGGAGGAGTCTTGTGTCCTGTGAATTGTGGCAAATAATCCTAGGGTGAAACATACCCCTACAGAGGGTGGAGATTTCCACTGTGGAGGTTTAAAGAAGAGGATTCTTTCTGGAAGAGGGAGAAGAGAAAGAACTTCAACAAAAGAACAGGCTGGGAACTGAGGAGTATTTATGATGGGACTGTCTTAAAAAAGGTTTTAATTTTTACTAAAGTTTTCCTTTTTTGAACTTGGAGAATTATCAGATTGATCAACCATTTTTTAAGATTTTTCTTCCTAACTACAATTCCTTCCTGTTATCTACAAACATCTAACAAAGTCTATCACAAATATATTTCCTTTTGGATAGCTGTATGGTAGGAGACCAGGTAAACATGCCCTTGGCATACGCAGCAACAGAACTTGGAGAAGAGTTCTCCTAGAATTCTAGGTAGTGACCAGCAGCACAAGCAGAAAGGGACCAAGGTGTAGCTGGGAACAAGGTAGAGCTGGATGAAGTAGAGAAGTAGCTGTCACATGGAAGACCTTCATTCCCAAAGCTACAAGGAGGAGACTGGGGGTGGGGTGGGTGCTGACTTTGGCTTCCATGCATTTTCAATCATCAGTATCATCTGGCCTTGAACAGATTTTTCTAAAATGGTCATTCCCATATCTATTCAGTTTTAATTCAATTATAATGACTAGCCCACCTTAACTAGAAACACACACACACACAAAAAGCCAATTTTATGTTTCAGTAGTGAAATTTTATTTTGCCTTTAATTTTAAATGTTCTTGCCAATTAACTTGGAAAGCATTTTATTCATTTTAGATTTAGGCTCAGGGGAAGATATTTGTTTGCAAGAGAAAAATAGTCACAATACACCCCATACTTGTTAAGAGTTCTTTAAATAAACAGGAAGTCAAAGGAAACAGAAGTGCTCCCACAGGATGCTGTCCCCAAAGGGAACAGGCTCTGAAAAATAATTCCTCCCAAATCAGGATGTTGCTGGAACTAAACAGATAATAGATGAGTGTTTTTTAAATGTATCTAATGTCACCATTAGGTAACATCAGCTAAATGACTTTCAACAAATACATGAATCTACCCACTCACAAAATGCGTAATCAAATCAATATAGTATTTTCATATAATATTTTGAGAAATATGGAGAAATTGCTTCCATTTTACTCATTTGCTGGTTTAAAAAAACAACAAACATTTTTTCAATAGTTTCAGGTTTTACTAGATACCATAAAATAGAAATTTGATATTCAATTACACTACAATGAATTTTTTCTTTTTTTTTACTTTTTATTTTTTTTATTTTTTTATTTTTTTTAAATTTATTTATTTATTTATTTATTTTTGGCTGTGTTGGGTCTTCATTTCTGTGCGAGGGCTTTCTCCAGTTGTGGCGAGCGGGGGCCACTCTTCATCGCAGTGCGCAGGCCTCTCACGGTCGCGGCCTCTCCCGTTGCGGAGCACAGGCTCCAGACGCGCAGGCTCAGTAGTTGTGGCTCACGGGCTTAGTTGCTCCGTGGCATGTGGGATCTTCCCAGACCAGGGCTCGAACCCGTGTCCTCTGCATTGGCAGGCAGACTCCCAACCACTGCGCCACCAGGGAAGCCCTCTTTTTTTTTAAATCCGTAACTCTCAACGAGGAGGAGCTGACTGCTGGAAAGGCTGTGCCTGAGGGGGCACATATGAATTATTATACCTCCAACCAGGGATTCTGGTGCTAAGCAACTAATGCCAGAGGAATGACTACCAGAGGTGTGAAATGTTTATTAAAATGAAACTGAGAACTGCACCTATACCTTTAATAAAAATTTCTTATAGGAATATAGGAAATATTTCTCCCCTATAAGAATAATGAAATTTCCTAATTTTTTACCTCTCTTTTTTGTTCCTTTCTAAGAATACACAATCTTCCAAAAAATAATTTGAATTCAGTTATTTTTCTAAAAGACTTTTCAAAATCTTCTTGTGTTTTTGAAAACATTTTTCTTTCTTACTAAAAAAGTAAGACATGTTCATCACAGGCAATTTGTAAAATATAGGAAAAAAAATCACCTGTAATCTAACTACTTAAAAATAAAAACAGTTAACATTTTGGTAAACATCCTTCCGGATATATACATATGACCTCAGTAAAACTGGGATCATAGTCTACATGCTGTTTTATAATCTACTTTTCTTTAATATATTGTGAGGGATTTAAAAAAATATTATTCTATTATTCTACCAAAATATTAAATGGCTGCAGAGTACTCCATTGCATATACTTTTGAAAACTCATTTAACAAATTCTCTTATATGGAATGGC
This sequence comes from Balaenoptera ricei, assembly GCF_028023285.1. Classification (NCBI taxonomy): domain Eukaryota; kingdom Metazoa; phylum Chordata; class Mammalia; order Artiodactyla; family Balaenopteridae; genus Balaenoptera; species Balaenoptera ricei. The sequence goes on from NC_082639.1 coordinate 94,975,675, forward strand.
TATTGAGTTACTTCCATTTTTTATAACAAATTATTAAATTAATATTGTGTCTATCAACTAGTATCAATATCTAAATATGAGACTTTATGAAAATATATTTCCTTAAATTATTAAAAGTATAGCTATTAAGTCAAATACAATTCTAAGGTTTTGTATATAACATGAGAAATCCTGACCAAAAATGATGTACCAGAAACCACTCCATACATGATAGAAAAAAAGAACATTTTGACTCCAGGACAAGATGGTGACATAGGAGTCTCCTGAATTTCACTCCTCCCATAGATGCACCAAATATACAGCTATACATGGAGCAACTCCCTCTAAGAGAAATTCAGAAAAGAGCTGAGTGATTCCTATACATTGGGTGACTGAGAAAATACTCAAACAGAAACAGGTAGGAAAGGCTGAGATACACTCTCACTATAAACCCCACCCCTGACATAGCACAATAAAATCAGAAGGAAACCCCCACTCCATTCTCCCTGAGGAATAAGTGGCTTGGATCTCACATCGAGCACCCCATTTTTGAGGGATGCTCCCCAAATCACCTAGCTCTGAAAGCCAACAAGGCTTGCGTTCATGAGTCCCACAGAACCATAGCAAACAAAATAGGTGTTGTTAACAAGTGCACCAGCACTTCCCACAGCCATACTCCCAGGACTCAGCACATAGAGAGCAGACAAAAGTGCCCATCTCCCAGTCCTTCCCTGAAAGAAGTCTGAGTGTATACTTTACAAGCTGCTGCCTCAGAGTCCAGCTTCTAAATAGCATGCATCTAGGTGCCAGAGCCCAAAAGAGACAGTAGGCGCCTGCCTCCCCCATGTTCTCCCTCCAGCTCACTCCAACATTAAAACCAAGTCACCAGTGCCTCCCTGGAAGGAACTTGTCCACACATCTACCACCCCAACTTTTACAGCTGCCACCCAAGACAGAGGCCCCCAAATCACCTAGCTCTGAAAGCCAACAGGGCTTTCATTCACAAGTCCCACAGGACTAAAGTACTCAATGCAGCCATTTTTTAAAAGACACAAAAATATCACCCCTGGCTATACATGCTGGCTCAGCAAGCAAAAATGCCCAACTTCTAGTTTCTCCCTGAAAGGGGTTTGACTGCACACTTTCCAACTGTAGCCTGAGGATCTAGATTCTAATTAGCCTGCACCTAGGTGCTGTGATCCTCCCCTTAGGGACAATGACAGACCTTACAACACCCTCAACTACTGTGAACCACCTAAGAACAAAGACAGAGACTTGAACAATCACAAAGGCTTGAGAGGCAACCAGAAGCTTTGGCCAGGCTGATTGATGAGGTTCATCTCCTGTAGGGACCACTCCGTCAAGCCTAGGAAAGTAAGCTGTTTTATCTAATGTGCAGAAACCAACACAGAGAGTCAAGAAAAATAAATAAACAAAGAACCATGTTCCAAACAAAAGAACAAGATAAATATCAAGAAATTGATCTTAATAAAAAAGATTAAGTGATTTACCTGATAAGATTCAAAATAAGAGTCATGAAGATGCTCACAGAGGTAAGAAGAGCAATGCATGAACAAAGTGAGACTTCAACAAAGAGACAGAAAATATTTAAAAGTACGAAGCAGAAATCATAGAGCTGAAGAATACAAAACTGAACTGAAAAATACAATAGAGAGGTTCAACAGCAGACTAGACAAAGTAGCAGAAAAGATCAGCAAACTTGAAGATAGGGCAGTGGAACTCACAACCAGAGCAGCCAAATGAAAAAAGCGTGAAAAAGAATGAAGACAGCTTAAGGGACTTATGGAACAACATCAAGTGGTCCAACATTCGTGTTATAGGGACCCCAGAAGAAGAAAGAGAGAAAGTGGCAGAAAACTTATTTGAAGAAATAATGGGTGAAAACTTCCCTAACCTGGGGAAGGAAACAAATATCCAGATCCAGGAACGCCAGAGAGTTCCAAACAGGATGAACTCAAAGACAGCCATACCAAGTTACTTTATAATTAAACAAAAAGAGAATTTTAACAACAGTGAAAAGCAAATTGTTATGAACAAGGGAACACCAATAAGACTATGAGCAGATAATTCAGCAGAAACTTCACAAGCCAGAAGGTAGTGGTAGGATATATTCAAAGTTCTGGGGGAAACAAACTGTCAACCAAGAATACTCTATCCTGCAAAGCTGTCCTTCAGAATTAAAGGAAAGACAAAGAGTTCCCAGACAAGCAAAAGCTGAAGTAGTTCATCACCATTAGACCAGCCTTAAAAGAAACTTTAAAGAGAGTTCTTCAAGCTGAAACAAAAAGATGCTAATTAGTAACATGAAAATATATGAAAGTATAAAACTCAATAATAAAGTCTATACTTATCTTGAGAATACTCTAATATTCTAATAGTGATGGGAAAATCACTTATAACTCTAATATACAGTTAAAAGACTAAGTATTAAAATTAACTACAACTACAATAATATTTTTTTAACAGATACACAATATAAAAATATGTAAATTATAACATTAAAAACATAAAATGTGAGGGAGGGAGCTTAAAAATATAAGGATTTTGTATGTGTTGTATGTGTCCAAAGTTAAGTTGTTGTCAGCTTAATATACACTGTTAGAACTATAAGATGTTATATGAAAGCCTCTGGTAACCACAAAGAAAAACCTATAATAGATACACAGAGATAAAGGAAGCAAATAAAGGAACCAAATAAAGGAAAGAAAGGAATCAAAGCACACCACTACAGAAAACCATCAAATCACAAAAAAAAAAAAAAAAAGAGAGAGCAAGGAAGGGAATAAGAAACTACAAAACCACCAGAAAACAATTAACAAAATGGCAAGAGTAACTCCTTACATATAAATAATTATTTTAAATGTAAATGGATTAAGTTCTCCAATCAAAAGACAGAAAGTGGCTAAGTGGCTAAAAAAAAAAAAGATCCAACTATATGCTGCCTACAAGAGACTCACTTCAGCTTTAAGGACACACATAGACTGAATATGAAGAGATAGAAAAAGATGTTCCATTCAAATGTAAACAAAAAGAAAGCTGAAGTAGATTTACTTGTATCAGACAAAATAGCCAAAAACTGTAACAAGAGACAAACAAAGCCATTAAATAACAAAGGGATTGATTCATCAAAAGGATATAACAACTGTAAGTATTTATGCACCTGACATTGGAACACCTAAATATATAAAGTAAGTATTAACAGATCTGAAGGGAGAAATAGACAGCAATACAACAATAGTATAGGGGACTACAATATATACTTTCAATAATGAATAGATCATCCAAACAGAAGAAAGTGTATTCTGCCACTCTTGGATGGAATGTTCTGTATGTATCCTTTAGTTTCACTGATTTAACATGTAGTTTATGTCCAATGTTGCTTTGTTAATCAAGATCAGGAACAAGACAAGAATGCCCACTGTCACCACTTTTATTCAAAATACTACTGGAAGTCCTAGTCAGATCAATCAGTTAAGAAAAAGAAATAAAAGGCATCCAAATTGGAAAGGAAGAAGTAAATTTGTTTCTATTTGCAGATGACATGGTATTATATATAGAAAATCCTAAAAAAGCCAATAAAAAACAGAACTAATAAATGAATTTAGTAAAGTTGCGGGATATAAAATCAATATGTAAAAAATCAGTTGCATTTTTAAAATATTTATTTATTTATTTACTTTTGGCTGCATTGGGTGTTTGTTGCTGCGTGCGGGTTTTCTCTAGTTGCGGCAAGTAGGGGCTACTCTTTGTCGCGGTGCACGGGCTCTAGACACGTGGGCTTCAGTAGTTGTGGCACGCAGGCTCAGTAGTTGTGGAGCGCAGGCTCTAGAGCACAGGCTCAGTAGTTGTGGTGCACGGGCTTAGTTGCTCCACGGCATGTGGGATCTTCCTGGACCAGGGCTCAAACCCATGTCCCCTGCATTGGCAGGCAGATTCTTAACCACTGCGCCACCAGGGAAGTCCTACGTTTTTTATAAACTAACAATAAACCACTGGAAAGATAAATTTTTTTAAAATTCCATTTACAATTGCTTCAAAAAATAAAATAAAATACTTAAGGATAAATTTACCCACGGAAGTAAAAGATCTATACAATTAAAAATATAAAACACTGGTGAAATAAATTGAAAAAGAAATAAATTGAAAATGTTCATGTTCATGGATTAGAAGAATACTGTTAAAATGTCCATACTATCCAAAGCAATCTATGTATTCAATGCAATTCCTATCAAAATACAAATGGCATTCTTACAGGAAAAAAAAAAAAAATCCTGAAATTCATATGGAACTACAAAAGACCTGAATAGCAAAATGCAACCTTGAGACAGAAGAACAAAACTGGAGGCATCACTCTTCCTCATTTCAAACTATATTACAAAGCTATAATAATCAAAACAGTATGGTACTGGCATAAAAGCAGACACAAAGACCAGTGGAACAGAATAGAGAGATTAGAAATAAAGCCACGCATATTTGGTCAATTAATTTTCAACAAAGGAGGCAAAAATATGAAGTGGAGAAAGACTAATATCTTTAATAAGTGGTCCTGGGGAAATGGGATAGCCATGTGCAAAAGAATGAAACTGGACCCCTATCTTACACCATTCACAAAAATCAACTCCAAATGGATTAAAGATTTGAACATAAGACCTGATAGCACAAAACTCCTAGAAGAAAACATAGGGATGAAGCTCCTTGACATTGGTCTGGCAATGATTTCTTGGAACGAGGTCAAAACCAAAGGCAACAAAACTAAAAATAAACAAGTGGGATTACATCAACCTCTCTCTCTCTTTCACTATCTAATATATATACACACACATACACACACGACACTCTCTCTACACATAAATATTTATAAAATATAAATATAACAAAATTATACATATATTTATATAAATACAAATATTTACAAATGTATATATAATAAATAAGAGGGACAGAAACAGAGATGGGGTGGGGCTGGGGTTAGAAAGGAATATTTTTCAACCTTAAAATAGAAGGAAATGCTTCCATTTGCAACAACATGAATGAATCTGGAGAGAGTTATGCTAAGTAAAATAAGCCAGACAGAGAAAAACAAATACTACATGGCATCACTTATTTGTGGAATCTGGAGGGGAAAAAAGAAAAAAAAAAAAGGAAAATAAAAAGTCAAACTCATGGAATCAGAGGGTACAATAGTAGTTACCAGGGGGTGGAGTTGGTGGGGGACAGAGGGAGAAGCTGGTAAAGGGGTACAAACTCAGTTCTTAGATGAATTAAATTAGGTTTAAGGATCTAATGTATAACACAGAGATTATATTTAATAACAGAATATTTTATAATTGAAATTTGCTGAGAGTATAACTTTAGTGTTCTCAGCAAAAAAAAAAAAAAAGGAAATATGTGGGGTGAAAATGTGTTTACTTGATGGTGGGAATCCTTTTGTGGTGTACATGTATATAAAATCATGTTGTACAGTTGAAATATATTACAATTTTATTTGTCAATTACACCTCAATTTTTAAAAAAAGAACACATACATAAATGCTATGAAAAGAATATTGGATCACCAACATTTCACTCCACCTTTGTCAATTCTCAGTATTTCCATTTGGTACTAAAGATTTGGTAATCTATCTCATGGACAAAAATTAAGCCTTGTACTTTGTTCTTTACACTTGTGTTTGTTTTTCCCATCATTTTCAACAACTTTCAGGATTTTTATTGGTCATTTGTGCTAATAAGTATATGCACATGAGTGTGGTTCTATGTGAATGAGAACTGGCTGCGTCCTTGGAGCATTCTTCTTTTGACTTTTTCATTTGTATACTGACGAAAGCACTGGTTAAGAGCTTGTGTTCTGGAATCTGACCACATGTATCGAAACCCCTGCTCTACCACTTATTAGTTGCGTGGCCATGGCAAGTTACCCAACCATCATTTGCAAAACAGAAATAATAAAGTAGCTAGAAGTATTAAATTCAATAACCTATGCTGGAATACAGGAGGAGAAACATGTTTTCTATTGTAATCTATATTTACTCTTTACAAAAAATAAAACTTTTAACACTGCATTTGCCCTAAGTATCACATTTTGTCAGAGTCTGCTATATATGCCTTTTATTTGGGGGTAATTTTGAGGCTCATAAGTTTTCTTAAATTATACAGGAAAACCTATCAACGTTTTTTTTGAGTTCTTGTTATCACACTTAGAAAGGTCTTTACCATCTCATGTGCAGGAAAAAACAAAATCATCTATATTGCAGCCAGTTCTTTTAACATGTCATTTAAAAAAAAAAAAACACAGTTATTCTTTATGACAAAGAGGACACAAAAACCATCCAAGAGAATAGCCAGAGAAACAATAAAAAACTGACTAAAAGATAATCAGGAACAGTGAAGTTATACAACATTCTTATTCCTAAATATAATCCTATATTAGGGCTAACTCTACAATGTGATTAAAGTAAGAGAAGAAACACAATCTTTCAACTCCCTCATTAAAAAGTAACTAAAGAGGCGGAGTCAAGATGGCGGTGTGGGAAGACACAGAGTTAGCACCTCCCCATACCTAGGGCACCTGCCAGCCACTGGTGGGGAACTCAAATGCCCAAGGAGACGGGAAGAACCCCAAAATGAACCGGTAGGATGTAGGGGGACTGAGGCGGGGAGGAGAAGTGGAGGCCAGACAGGATCAGAGCCCCGAAGCCCCGAAGCCAGGGAAATCAGGAAAGGCAGGCAGGAGGGACTCTCTGGGAGGAGCGGGAGAGGAGTGGAGGGCCATCACCTGGCCCACTCGGGCCGGGGAGACTGCTGAGCTCCCAGTATGATCCCCTGCCCTCCAAAGCCCCCTCCAGGCCGCACGGGTCCTTGGGGGCATAGGAGGGAGGCTGGCGAGATCAGGAGAAGCAGGCAGGAGGGGGCCTCCCAGACCAGAGGAGCAGGAGAGGAGAGGAGGGCATCTGCCCCGCCCACTGGAGCCCAGGAAGCCTGCTGGGTTCCCAGGTGAGGTCCCCTGCCCTCTGAGACCAGGGGTGGGGGACACGCCTGGGCCCCTTCTGTTCCTTGAGCCTAAGCCCTACCCCAACAGCTCCCAAGGTCTTTTCCAGCCCTGTGGGTCTTAAGCATTGGCCCTGCCCATCACCCAAACCTCACCCTTGCTTAGGTCACGCCCTCCACAGCCAAGTCCTTCCCCCCCAACTTTTTAAATTTTTTTTCTTTTCCTTCCTCCTCTCCTTTACTATTGTGGTACTGATGTACCTTCCGGTTGTTGATTCATCTATATATATATTTTTTTTTTTTTTTAATAAATTCATTTATTTATTCTTGGCTGTGCTGGGTCTTCATCTCTGTGCGAGGGCCCTCTCCAGCCGCGGCGAGCAGGGTTCACTCCCCACCGCGGTGCGCGGGCCTCTCACCATCGCGGCCTCTCCTGTTGCGGAGCACAGGCTCCAGACGCACAGGCTCAGCAGTTGTGGCTCACGGGCCCAGCCGCTCCGCGGCATGTGGGATCTTCCCAGACCAGGGCTCGAACCCGTGTCCCCTGCATTGGCAGGCAGATTCTCAACCACTGCGCCACCAGGGAAGCTCTCATCTATATTTTTATTCTTATATTCTTTCTAACATATCAGTTACTTTCCTAGTCTAATTTTATTTTTTACTTTGTTATTGTTCTTTTTTTTCTTTTTTTGGCCGCGCCACATGGCTTGCGGGATTTTTGTTCACGAGACCAGGGTAGGGGCGAAGCTCCTGCGGTGGGAGCTCTGAGTGTGAACCACTGGACTGACAGAGAACCTCAGACCCCAGGGAATATTCACTGGAGTGAGGTCTCACGGAGTTCCTCATCTCAGCACCAAGACCCAGATCTATGCAATAACCTACAAACTCCAGTGTTGGAAGCCTCAGGCCAAACAACCAGTAAGACAGGAACACAATCCCACTCATTAAAAAAAAAAAAAAAAAAAAATGAGACGGCAAAAAAATATGTCACAGATGAAGGAGCAAAGTAAAAACCTACAAGACCAAATAAATGAAGAGGAAATAGGCAATCTACCTGAAAAAGAATTCAGAGTAATGATAGTAAAGATGATCCAGAATCTCAGAAATAGAATGGAGGCACGGATTGAGAAAACACAAGAAGTCCTTAACAAAGATATAGAAGAACTAAAGAACAAACAGAGATAAACAACATACTAAGTCAAATGAAAAATACACTAGAAGGAATCAAAAACAGAATAGCTGAGGCAGAAGAACGAATAAGTGAGCTGGAAGACAAAATGGTGGAAATAACTGCTGAAGAGCAGAATAAAGAAAAAAGAATGAAAAGAATTGAAGACAATCTCAGAGAACTCTGAGATAACATTAAATGCACCAACATTCAAATTATAGGGGTCCCAGAAGAAGAGAAATAGAAAGGGTCTGAGAAAATATTTGAAGATACTATAGTTGAAAACTTCCCTAACATGGGAAAGGAAATAGTCACCCAAGTCCAGGAAGCACACAGAGTCCCATACAGAATAAACCCTAGAAAAAATACATGAAGACACATATTAATCAAACTAACAAAAATTAAATTCAAAGAAAAAATATTAAAAGCAGCAAGGGAAAAACAAAAAATAACATACAAACGAATCCCCATAAGGTCATCAGCTGAATTTTGAGTAGAAACTCTGCAGGCCAGAAGGGAGTGGCAGGATATACTTAAAGTGATAAAAGAGAAAAACCTACAACCAAGATAACTCTACCCAGCAAGAATCTCACTGAGATTCGATGGAGAAGTCAAAAGCTTTTCACACAAGCAAAAGCCAAGAAAATTCAGCACCACCAAACCAGCTTTGCAACAAATGCTAAAGAAACTTCTCAAAGCGGGAAACACAAGAGAAGGAAAAGACTCACAAAAACAAACTCAAAACAATTCAAAAAATGGTAATAGGAATATACATATCGATAATAACCTTGAATGTAAATGGATTAAATGCCTGAACCAAAAGACAGACTGGCTGAATGGACACAAAAAAAAGACCCATATCTATGCTGTCTACAAGAGACCCACTTCAGACCTAGGGACACATACAGACTCAAAGTGAGGGGATGGAAAAAGATATTCCATGCAAATGGAAGTCAAAAGAAAGCTGGAGTAGCAATTGTCATATCAGACAAAATAGACTTTAAAACAAAGACTATCACAAGAGACAAAGAAGGACACTACATAATGATCAAGGGATCAATCCAAGAAGAAGATATAACAATTGTAAATATTTATGCACCCAACATAGGAGCACCTCAATACATAATGCAAATGCTAACAACCATGAAAAGAGAAATTGACAGTAACACATTAATAGTAGGGGACTTTAACATCCCACTTACACCAATGGAGAGATCATCCAAACAGAAATAAATAAGGAAACACAAGCTTTAAGTGACACAACAGACCAGATAGATCTAATTAATATTTATAGAACATTCCACCCAAAAGTGGCAGAATACACTTTCTTCTCAAGTGCACATGGAACATTCTCCAGGACAGATAACATCTTGGGTCACAAATCAAGCCTCAGAAAATTTAAGAAAATTGAAATCGTATCAAGCACCTTTTCTGACCACAACTATGAGATTGAAAATCAATTACAGGAAAAAAACCGTAAAAAACACAAACCACGGAGGCTAAACAGTGCACTACTAAATAACCAAGAGATCACTGAAGAAATCAAAGAAGAAATTAAAAAATACACAGAAAAAAATGACAACAAAAACACGACGACCCAAAACCTATGGAATGCAACAAAAGCAGTTCTAAGAGGGAAGTTTATAGCAATTCAATCTCACCTCAAGAAACAGGAAAAATCTCAAATAAACAATCTAACCCTACACTTAAAACAACTAGAGAAAGAAGAACAAAGAAAACCCAAAGTTAGCAGAAGGAAAGAAATCATAAAGATCAGATCAGAAATAAATGAAAAAGAAATGAAGGAAACGATAGCAAAGATCAATAAAACTAAAAGCTGGTTCTTTGAGATGATAAACAAAATTGATAAGCTCTTAGCCAGACTCATCAAGAAAAAAAGGGAGAGGACACAAATCAATAAAATTAGAAATGAAAAAGGAGAAATCACAACTGACACTGCAGAAATACGAAGGATCATGACAGATTACTGCAAGCAATTATATGCCAATAAAATGGACAACCTGGAAGAACTGGACAAATTCTTGGACAGGTACAAATTTCCAAGACTGAACCAGGAAGAATTAGAAAATATAAACAGACCTATCACAAGTAATGAAATTGAAACCCTAATTAAAAATCTTCCAACAAACAGAAGTCCAGGATCAGATGGCTTCACAGGTGAATTCTGTCAAACAATTGGCGAATAGCTAACACCAGATCCTTCTTAAACTCTTCCAAAAAATTGCAGAGGGAGAAACACTCCCAAATTCATTCTATGAAGCCACCATCAACCTGATTCCAAAACCAGAAAAAGATATCACAAAAAGAGAAAATTATAGACCAATATCACTGATAAACATAGATGCAAAAATTCTGAACAAAACACTAGCAAACAGAATCCAACAGCACGTTAAAAGGATCATACACCATGATCAAGTGGGATTTATCCCAGGGATGCAAGGATCCTTCAATATATGCAAATCAATCAATGTGATACACCATATTAACAAATTGAAGGATAAAAACCATATGATCATCTCAATAGATGCAGAAAAAGCTTTCGACAAAATTCAACACCCATTTATGATAAAAACTCTCCAGAAAATGGGCATAGAGGGAACCTACGTCAACATAATAAAGGCCATATATGACAAACCCACAGCAAGCATCATACTCAATGGTGGAAAACTGAAAGCATTTCCACTAAGATCAGGAACAATACAAGGATGTCCACTCTCACCACTATTATTCAACATAGTTTTGGAAGTCCCAGCCACAGCAATTAGAGAAGAAAAAGAAATAAAAGGAATACAAAATTGGGAAAGAAGAAGTAAAACTGTCACTGTTTGCCAATGACATGACACTATACATAGAAAATCCTAAAGATGTCACCAGAAAACTACTAGAACTAATCAATGAATTTGGTAAGGTTACAGGATACAAAATTAATGCACTGAAATCTCTCGCATTCCTATACACTAACAACGAAAAATCAGAAAGAAAAATTAAGGAAACACTCCCATTTACCATTGCAGCAAAAAAGAATAAAATACCTAGGAATAAACCCACCTAAGGAGGCGAAAAACCTGTACTCAGAAAACTATAAACACTGATGAAAGAAATCAAAGATGACATAAACAGATGGAGAAATATACCATGTTCTTGGATTGGAAGAATCAATATTGTGAAAATGACTATACTACCCAAAGCAATCTACAGATTCAATGCAATCCCTCTCGAACTACCAATGGCATTCTTCACAGAATTAGAGCAAAAAATTTTACAATTCATATGTAAACACAAAAGACCCCAAATAGCCAAAGCAATCTTGAGAAAGAAAAACGGAGTTGGAGGAATCAGGCTCCCCGACTTCAAACTATACCACAAAGCTACAGTAATCAAGACAGTATGGTACTGGCACAAAAACAGAAATATAGATCAGTGGTACAGGATAGAGTGCCCAGAGATAAACCCATGCACATATGGGCACCTAATTTACAACAAAGGAGGCAAAAACATGCAGTTGAGAAAAGACAGCCTCTTCAATAAGTGGTGCTGGGAGAACTGGACAGCTACATGTAAAAGAATGAAATTAGAACACTCCCTAACACCATACACAAAAATAAACTCCAAATGGATTAAAGACTTAAATGTAAGACCAGACAATATAAAACTCTTAGAGGAAAACACAGGAAAAACACACTTTGACATAAACCACAGCAGGATCTTTTTTGACCTACCTCCTAGAGTAACGGAAATAAAATAAAAAATAAACAAATGGGACTTAATTACACTTAAAAGCTTTTGTACATCAAAGGAAACCATAAACAAGACAAAAAGACAACCCTCATAATGGGAGAAAATATTTGCAAATGAAACGACAAAGGATTAATCTCCAAAATATACAAACAGCTCATGCAGCTCAATATCAAAAAAAACAAACAATCCAGTTAAAAAATAGGCAGAAGACCTAAATAGACATTTCACCAAGGAAGACATACAGATGGCCAAGAGGCACATTAAAAGATGCTCAACATCACTAATTATTAGAGAAATGAGAATCAAAACTACAATGAGGTATCACCTCACAGCAGTCAGAATGGCCATTATCAAAAAATCTAGAAACAATAAATGCTGGAAAGGGTGTGGTGAAAAGGGAACCCTCTTGCACTCTTGGTGGGAATGTAAATTGATACAACCACTATGAAAACAGTATGGAGGTTCCTTAAAAAACTAAAAATAGAACTACCATATGACCCAGCAATCCCACTATTGGGCATATACCCTGAGAAAACCATAATTCAAAAAGAGACATGCACCACAATGTTCACTGCAGCACTATTTACAATAGCCAGGACATGGAACCAACCTAAATATCCATCAACAGATGAATGGATGAAGAAGATGTGGCACATATATACAATGGAATATTACTCAGCCATAAAAAGAAACAAAATTGAGTTATTTGTAGTGAGGTGGATGGACCTAGAGTCTGTCATACAGAGTGAAGTAAGTCAGAAAGAAAAAAACAAATACCGTATGCTAACGCATATATATGGAATCTAAAACAACAAAAATTGGTACTGATGAACCTAGTTGCAGGGCAGGAATAAAGAGGGAGACATAGAGAATGGACTTGATGACATGGGGTGAGAGGGTGAAGGTGGGGTGAAGTGAGTGTAGCGTCAACATATATATACTACTGAATGTAAAATAATTGGCTGGTGGGAAGCAGCAGCATAGCACAGGGAGATTGGCTTGGTGTTCTGCGATGACCTAGAGGGGTGGGATAGGGAGCATGGGAGGGAGGCTCAAGAGGGATGGGATATGGGGACATGTGTATGTATATGGCTGATTCACTTTGTTGTGCAACAGAAACTAATACAGTCTTGTGAAGCAATTATACTCCAATAAAGATCTATTTAAAAAAAAAACTAAAAAACGTTCCACAGATGCAATGGTCACTTATGAGTTAAATTTCTATGTGTTTAACAGCTACTCTTGTACTCAGATGAGGCTGTAAAGTGTGGGGGTGACTATAATATTTTTATCCAAACTAGCCCACTGCTAAGAATGAAGGCACTATTAATAATGATGCTGGGTTAAAGGCATAAACCAAGTTCACCCTGGGCAAACAAAGATGTATGGTTACCTACCATCATGTCAGTGAAGATCCTCGCCTTTGGCTCTTTCCACAAATGGCTTCAACAATAAACAATTCTCTTGTTTTCCATGAATTTTACAATCCTATGGTTATCTTGCTGGAATCTATTCCAGTCAATAAATTCACTCACTGTCTCCACAAGCTCATCTACCACTCACTTTTCATCCTCCTGAAACTGGGTCTTCTGCCACCCCCAGTCAACTGCAACTGTCCTAACAGTGGTCTAGTTGCTGCTAAATCTAACGGCATTTCTCTGCAATTTTTCTGCAACATGTGATTATAGTGACTTCTCTGCCCATCTTGAAAACATCTTCTCCCTGCCATAGAGGATCATGAATATTGATGTAAGTGTCTCATCTCTCAGGTGTGTGAGAGTGAAGAAGGTTGAGAACTACTGGAAAATGATGTGAAAGAGTAACACTAACTTCAGTAACAAACAAACCTCCAAATTTCAGTGTTTTAACATGTTGAAAATTTATTTTTGTTCATATAATAATCCAACGAGTGTTCCTGGTCAGCAGGCAACCTTCCCCTACATAATGATTCAGGGACCCTGTATCCATACATTCTGTGGCTTCCCCATCCCCTAAGGCCTCAAGGACCTCTGTATTCAGTTGGTGGATGGGAAAAAGCAAACACACATGGAGGATAGCAGTTAGAAAGTTTTTATGGGCCAGGCCTGGAGATGATAAATATTACTTCTACACACATACATGCAGTCACATGGCCACATCGAACTGCCACGGAGGCTGGGAAATGCCATATAGATATGTGCACAAAAGAAGAAACAGGTTTGGTGAATAGCATGACAGTGTCTGTCACAAATGAGGCTTTTCATGAAATCCACAGTATTTTAAAACTCCATTTATATGGTAAATTCCTTAAAAGCAGGAGCAGGAATTGTGTTATTGCTAGAACCTACACCAAATCTTTGTGTTTCAACCATGCCTGACTTCCTTGTTATGACTGGTAGGTGACTCACCATAAATCTAACTGCTGAGGAACCTAAAGAAAAATAATTCATCCTAATGACAATATAACCAGAAAGAAAAGAAAGAGGACTCAAGAGCAGGTCTCCCACACACAGAGGGAAGAGGTCCCACAATAGCATAACATGCTGACTTGTTCCTTCGTCTCTACTGTAAGGACACCTGCTGAGCCCAGAGAGGGCACAGACTACAAGAGAGGGGAAAAGCGGAGAGCACTGAGAAGGGCAGTATCCTTCCACTTCTGCCCACAATACAGTGTGGCTCTGCTGCCCTGAGGGATTCCGATGGCCCGGCTGGGCCTCCAAGGCTTCACTGGTGGTATCCCTCAGCCTTTCCTGACAGGGACCACAGAGGCACCTAGGGAACAATGGAAGAAGAGCCTAGAGCATCTTCTGGCGCATCAGCTGATCCCGAGCACACGCACAAGCAAGCTCACAGGTGACACTGATGATACCAGGTGGAGCAGGTAAGGAGCGAGATGACAGACAGACATAGAAAACCTTGTAATCAACTACAAGAATGGCCACGAATTCTTCCCCATGTTTTGGTAATCAACAAACAGTCTGAGAATTATCGTTCTAAAATCACATGCTAAAGCAACAAGACTACTAAACTAAAATATTCAATAATCTGAACAAGATTAGCCTAGATGATTTTTAAATGCTTAATAGGGAACAACTATCACTTTCAAATTCTCCACATGATCAGGGGAAATAGAATTAAGTACAGGGAACATCTATAAACTTATGTCATTACCTTCCCCTGCAACCATGAGGTTTATCTTCAAAAAATAATAAATCATCATTAGATTTGCTCTTAATAGATCTGCTCAAAGACTGTGACACAATTACATGGAACAGAAAGCTATCAATTCATTTGCATGTGATTTTGATATATTTGCATAAGATTTCAAAGACCTATAACATATTCTTTATTGATCTTCAGGGTTTGTTTCAATACCACCCTTTGAAGCAGAGTAATATTTTGTTACTTGCAAAATGACATGTGCTGTTAAAAAGAATACCAGATATGGACTACTTTGGGTGTTACCACTGGTGAACATGGGGAACAGCAAAAAATGTTTTTCACAGTTCTTATCCTAAATTCCTATATTAGAATATTTTTTCTTTTCCAGAAAAAAAAAAAAGCCTAGAAAAAAATCTTAACTCCCGATCTTTGACACCACAAATCATTATTCTTGAGGGAATTAAAATCTGGTAGGGCAGACATAATATTAAGCAGTAATTACAAATGTATATTCATTTATCAACACAGCAATACAATTTCACAAAGAATCAGGGAGATGAGCACAGACCTTATGTTAATTAATACACACAGCTACTTAAAAGCAAGCCCAATTCATGATAATTTGGATTTCCAAATAAAGAATCAAAACTAAATTTTTGTTGACTAGCCAAGAAATAATGTAACAAATGAGAAGGCAAGCAATCATAAGAGACAGAACTGGAGAACTCTTTATTACACCAAACCCAGGTCTCCTGACTAATTCCAAGATTTTCTTTTTCTATTACATAAAGAGAAGCAATACTGTTACTGTTTCCAAGTTCCCCTTTATGTTAAAGGAAAACCACACTCGCTACAACATATACTCATTTGGTTCTAGTTTTACCGCCCCCCCCAAAAAAAAAAGGGCATGTAGAAAATATGAACTATACAAAGATGATATGAACATCGTCTACACTGACAGCCCTCATTTTAAAACAATCATCTTTTCTTCATAAGTCATCTAGAGCCAAAATATTAGGTTAAACCACACAAACTGCAATTTTTGTCAAATATTAGCAATTTCATATGGTTCAGGCTATATATAATATAGTTCAAGATGGGTTATGAATTATGGCTACTGGTTATTACTGAGCAATCAGTAGTAAACGTTTTATGCATTTTATGTTTTCACCACTCACGTATTTGGTTCCTCAGAGAAGTTAAATGTATAACTTTGATCTCAAATTGACGCAAATACAAACTATAGTGGAAAGAGGTTTCTCTAAGAGGGAAGTTTATAGCAATACAAGCCTACCTCAAGAAACAAGAACAATCTCAAATAAACAATCTAACCTTACACCTAAAGGAACTAGAGAAAGAAGAACAAACAAAACCCAAAGTTAGCAGAAGGAAAGAAATCATAAAGATCAGAGCAGAAATAAATGAAACAGAAACAGAGAAAACAATAGCAAAGGTCAATAACACTAAAAGCCAGTTCTTTGAGAAGATAAACAAAATTGATAAACCTTTAGCCAGACTCATCAAGAAAAATAGGGAGAGGACTCAAATCAATAAAATTAGAAATGAAAAAGAAGTTGCAACAGACACTGCAGAAATATAAAGCATCCTAAGAGACTACTACAAGCAACTCTATGCCAATAAAATGGACAACCTGGAAGAAATGGACAAATTCTTAGAAAGGTATAACCTTCCAAGACTGAACCAGGAAGAAATAGAAAATATGAACAGACCAATCACAAGTAATGAAATTGAAACTGTGATTAAAAATCTTCCAACAAACAAAAGGTAGCTGCTGCTGTTAATTTTTAAATAAGCATATATATATGTGTGTGTAACTGAATCACTTTGCTGTACACTTTGAATCACTTTGCTGTACAATTGAAACTAACACAACATCTTTAATTAACTATACTTCAATTTAAAAAAAAAAAAACTAAAAAAAAGAAAATCATCTATATTTTGAACCTAATGAGTTGAACCTGCAGGAGGGGTATTGGAAGGCCTCTGCCAGGGATTCGTGTTGGCCATAACATGTTCGTTTTGAAGGTGTAGCTTGGGTTGTAACGGTTTTTAAGAAGGCATCTGGGGACTTCCCTGGTAGCACAGTGGTTAAGAATCCACCTGCCAATGCAGGGGGCACAGGTTCGAGCCCTGGTCTGGGAAGATCCCACATGCTGCAGAGCAACTAAGCCCATGAGCCACAACTACTGAGCCGGTGTGCCACAACTACTGAGCCCGTGTGCCACAACTACTGAAGCCCACACGCCTAGAGCCCATGCTCCGCAACAAGAGAAGCCACCTCAATGAGAAGCCCATGCACCGCTACGAAGAGTAGCCCCCATTCGCCGCAACTAAAGAAAGCCCGTGCACAGCAACGAAGACCCAATGCAGCCAAAAATAAATAAATTAATTTTTAAAAAAAAGAAAGAAAAAAATAAGTCATAATAAGATAGAAGAATTATAACAATATACTATAATAAAAATTATGTGAATGCGGGAAAAAAAAGAAAGAGAGGTTTCATTTTAGGATAGAGGAACAATACGTAAACATATAAAAAGAACTGCCTCTGTCCAATTAATTATGTTTAAACATACATTTCATCAATAACATTTTTCTAGCACACATTCACATGTCAGGCATTATAGTAAAGACCTTACATACAACATTATCTGTTTTAATCTTCTCAGAAACTGTACAAAGTAGATAAATTGGTTTTCTTGGTTTATTAGCTGATATCATTGCTGAAATCCTGCTTGCCTTCATATTTTAATCACCCTATATGCCTATATTCACTTAGATCAAATTTGTAAAGTTAATAAACTTTCACTGATATAAATATATGTACTAAAGAGAAGCTATATATGAAGGTAAAGATTGCCTTGTTATTATTAAATTGCTAATGTGTTACTTTTATTCTTTTCTCACACACCCCCAAAAAAGCCTATCTCCTTTGGCATGTAATAATAAATTCGCATCATCCCTATTGTTTTACTATTCTTATTAGAAATCCTAAATAATAATCCCTAAACTAGGGATTTTGAATTTTGCTGAATCTTTTAAAAGTTAGTAACATATTTTGCATCATAATGAATAGTTAAGGTTTAGGAATAGGAGAAGATATTAAGTGTAGAAGAGATTATATTTCAGTACTTTTTCAACTGCTGTTTCATTGCTGTAAACCTTCTTGCAGGTATTTTGTGGGTTTTGTTTTTTTTTTTTTGGCACATCTGGGCATTGGTATTTTTTTTTCTGCAACAAAACTAAAATCTTTTTTCATGAAATATTCAAAATGAATGCAGAAGGAAAGGGGGGAAATTATTGACTGACTGTGCCTGATTCTCATCTCAGAAAAAGTGTTTACCAAACACTGTGCTGCACTTCCTAAAGGCGGAATGAAGAATGCTTTCCAGATTCCTTTTAGATCAGCTGGTACTAGAGACAGAAAGAATGTCAGATAAGATTGTATGGATTACATGGGAAATTTTTCATGGAAAAGAAAAGGATATAACTATTACATTATATTATTGACAAGATTCAAAGTAGGAATAGGTTTAATGTATTTAACAAATGATGTGTAATAACACAGGAAGACAAAGGGTTATCCTGAACAAACTACAAGCACACTGGCCCTATAATGAAGAAGATATGCTTATAAAATTTTATGACTTTTTGTTTGTTTGTCTTTGTTTTTGTTTTTGGTTGGTTGGTTTTGGCTGCACCGCGCGGCATGTGGAACTTCCCCAACCAGGGATTGAACCCATGCCCCCTGCAGTGGAAGCATGGAGTGTTAACCACTGGATAACCAAGGAAGTCCAAAATTTTATGACTTAAATTTTGGTAATTCTTGTCAATGTAGTAACTCACTCTTAATATAACAACAATAAAATTTAAATTAAAGGGGGGAAATCCACCCAGTTATAAGAAAATCCCCTTGTTTCCATTTCTTTGCTACTAAGGGGATAAGACTAAAACATGATCTTCATTTTGAGATTGACATTTGGTACCACTGACATATAAGTTCTTCCTAAGAACTATTCTATTCTCCTCTAATCTAGTCCTCAAAATTATTGCTTTTGAAATTTTAATACATTCCTTAAAACCAAAACCTAAGAAAAATTTAAATATAATACCATGCAAGGAAAAATAAAAACAGTGAAACCTCTCAATCAGAATATCCTGGAATTGTGAGTCATACGTAATAATATTTGGGTCAACTCTCCATGGAAATAAAATCCCATGGGCAGGAATATGACATCTAACTCTCTAATTGTTCTTGAAATTATAGGATTCTTTCACGCAGGGCTGTATCAGAACGCTGACATTTTTGACAAGGTCAGAATGGCTTAAATACTTTCTAGATAATATTTTTTGAGCCAGGTAAAAATCTTAGAACTCAAGTGCCCATGACTCTCTCAAGAATTCTTGAGTTTCCTGACAAAAAAACATGTTTTACCAATCAATCTATTTGTCTACAACAGTATATTCACTGTACTGAAACTCTACATAAAAATGTATTGAATAATTCCGGATGGTTGTTTCAGAGCTTGGTACATAACAGTAGTCCTAAAATACTTGCAAGTTGTTTACCATTATTGGACTATAAGTTGTTTGATTCTAACGAAAACATTTACTGAGCCCCTCCTTTAGTGAATGCAGCCAAGGCTTTTAAAAATGCCCTTGATTACAGAAAACTCAAGCCTGACTCTAAACTCAAAAAAAGAACAGTAGTTTTAGTCCAACAAAAACCCATCAGAAATGATCATCACCTTTGGTAGGTTATCAGAAAATTAAACACAAAACAAAATATGTATAAAACCGAAGAAAACATTTTTCTTTAAGAGACAACAACCAAATACATTGATTCAATCCTGGTTCAAAGAAACCAGCTATAAAAGATATTTTAGGGACAACTGCTGAAATCTGAGTATAGTCCAGATATAGCAAGAGA
Source organism: Balaenoptera ricei (assembly GCF_028023285.1). NCBI lineage: Eukaryota > Metazoa > Chordata > Mammalia > Artiodactyla > Balaenopteridae > Balaenoptera > Balaenoptera ricei. The sequence goes on from NC_082639.1 coordinate 94,995,676, forward strand.
TACGGTCTAGTGGTATTAGGGAAGTATTATTCATATTATGTGCAATAAAGATTATTATGGCTACATAGGAAATAGCCTTATTTGGGAAGCTATAAGGCTTGAAGTATTTAGGAGACAAATGCATGATGCTTACCTATAATTTTCTTTGAAATGGTTCAGGAAAAATAGGAAATTATGTTTATATAATAATACTAGAAAAAGCAAATATGGTCAAATGTTAACAACTTTTCAAAAGTGGATATATGAATGGTCACTGTAGTGGTCTTTCTATTGACACATTTCTGTATGTATGATTATTTCTATAATATATATTTTTTTAATTCATGGGCTTATTCTGTTTTTTCCAAATTCTACCAGGCACAAAGGTTTAAGGCCAATTCAAAAGCTCACTTTTTTAATTAATTGGGTTTTTTCCCTGACTTCAGGACAGCTGAGAGATAAATGCAATCCTCAAACTAGCTGGTATGATGATAGTGTCCCTTCCTCAAAAGAGCTTCTAATCTCTTTCAATTTTCAATATTTTAATCTTTAACTGCTCTGTTTTATATGTGTTGTCATGGTAAGATGTCTCAAATTATTCTTAAACGTGAGCAGGTTATAAACAAAAAGGAAGGAATTGAGGATATTATGCTTATTTCATTTAAGGAAGAAAAGACAGAGAAGCATGAAAACAATCTTCATGTATTTGAAGGATTTTTCTACAGATTCACGTATTTGAAGGATTTTTCTACAGAACATTTATAAATTAATTCTATGCTGCTCCAGGATCAATGACTAGAAAATTTAGGTAGACTATGATTTATCATTAGTGATGATTTTCTAAATAGTTCATTATCTATAACTGGAATTGTTGCTTCTTAGGGAATTTCTGTGCCTTCACTTGGAACTTTCCAAATGCTGTACAAGGGAGTAAAACTATGGGCCCAAAACAGTATAGGAAAAAGGATATATGTGTTTAATTGCTCACTTATCTACCTATATATCTATTTACTTATGAAAATCTTAGGGGCAGTCTACTGACCAAAATCCAAGTTACAACAAACATGAAAAACCCTTAGTGATTTTTTGGAAAACAAATGCTAATTAATATCATCTCCATTTTATCATACTTTGTAGTAGTTTCACTATAATGCTCTGAAATTTTCAACTACTAGCTCCCTAAGAAATTGTACGTTATCATCTGGCAGTAATAAATAAACATTCTTCTGCTGTTTCCTCCCCAAAACTGAATAGGCTATTAGAAAAACATCAGCAGGGATTTTGCTAAAGCAATGTTAAACCTCATAGACATAAGGAGCAGACACAGAGTTAATTCTAACCTGAATCTGGCCTTCTATGCAACTTTTCTTTTTATTACTTTACCCAATCCAATGCCAATGCTATCAATAACATCAAAACTTGACCTAGACAAACCAATAAAAATGGTGCACTATATCCTCCCATATCATAATACAACCATTCTAAGGTGATCAGTGTCTAAGATGAATTATGAGTAGGCAGCTACTTTAAAAAGACAACTTCAAGAGTAGAAATTACCTATAAGGTACCTGTTCACTCAGAAGGAGCAAGCATGATCCTATACCCTTTACATAGAAACATAAGAAGAAAGTAGCAAGATAAAGCCTTCCTAGGGTCACGAAGCACACTTAGTATGAAACTGACTGTGTGCACACATGCACACAGTTCCAGGGGGAATACTCCAGAAGATTTAAATGCCATTCATTCATTCTAACCTGATGATTTTTGACTGCTCTACACACTGGCTTGTCCCGACACTATTTGTCCTCAAACACTATGTTGATTCAGCAGGACTTTTCACACACAGAGGGCACTAGAACGGGCACTGAGGCAAACCAGAGAAAGGCCCCTAATCCATTAATATTTCTCCAATGCAGTCCTCCAAAGACACAGGTGCTTTAGGTGGAAAACAAGTGACTCAGACACTAAACTATCCAGGGGAAGCTTGTGTGGCCGGAGTCCACACAGCTGCAGTGACTACCAAGCATTGTTCCCTATTGTTTTCTGGGGTCCATCATGCTCCTGAGGCGCACTTCCTCCGCTAACCCTGTGCAGATGACAGCGTTCATCCTGCTCCACCCACACGCTCCACTCACTGAGCATGGAAAGCAAATGCCAGCACTCCTTTATTCCTACAGATGTGCATAAGCCATTAAAAAAAAAACAGGGAGAAATAAAGATGGAAAGTGACATTCTCCTTTTCTAGAGGATCCTGTTGAGAAGAAATACGCAGGCTCAATAGCTGAGGACTAAAGGCCAAGGGTTTTGCATCACTGCTGCTTGTACAGACAAGTAAATTGGCTATTATGATATCATGCACTGGGGTTAACCAACTCTCCTTGTGGAATTCTCAACTGTCATACTCACAATAACAATTTGTTGAAAGCAAATTAGACTCAATGAACTCCATATGTAACTGGAAAAACTGTACCCGACCTTTAAACCAATGTGACAGGGTTAAGGATCCCAGAACACAGCTGAGATGGGATATGGCTCAACAGCTAAGCTAGGAATAAGAATGTGAATACTAATCAGCATGTATTTGCCACAGCCTTGGAAATGCAGACACCTTTCCTAGAAAGCTTCCTATTACAAAAAAAAAAAAAAGTTCAACATTTAAAAGAAATCATGAAACCAAAAAAAGGTTTTTAAGTGTTCTACCAGAGACTAAGCCTCCCCTAGATAATCAGCAAGTGCAAAAAAAAATCAAAAGTGAAATACAGGGAAAATTTAGAATGGTCAAATATAGTAAAAAAAAAAAAAAAAAAACCTTTGAAAAATAAGACAGACAAAATACCTACTGGGTTGCAAAATATATCTACAGAAAGTTAGTTAGAAATGCCATTAGAATTCTTTTGCATTAAACCCACACACATACAGTAAGTTACACCTGCACCTGCTCCATTATTTCCCCCTTGCAGTGAACTCTACTTCCCCTCCAGTCATCCAGGAGCAGCTCAGGAGTCAATGTTCTCTCTTCTCTATCCTTACCCTTTCATGGGTCACATCACTTCCTAAACACCACAAAGCTCTCAAACTCTGGGCCCATCTTGCTGTCGCTCTAGTAAAGGTCTGCATACTTTTCAACCACACTGCTTGGGTCTCACATCTGCTCTTCCAACCGCTGCCATTACAACCATCCAGTACTGCCTCCCCCCTCAACTGACGGAGTGCTTGGCTCAAGTGCACAGTGGGTCATCTCTTGTCTCTCTGCTAAAACCACTCACTGGCCCTTCATCAGAATCAATGCAGACCCTTCAAGACTCAAGAGCCCTCCCACCCTGGCCCCAGTCTCTGCGGGACCTCGAGATGCAGTTCACCCCAGCTGCATCTTAACTCATGCTAGGATGACTCTCTGCAGAATCCCAAACACTCCAGACGGATTCCCCATTCCATATCTTCCTACTTCACAGCCCCTCAATCTAGAAGATACTTCCCCGCTTCTGCTTGGAAGCAGTGCAGTAAAATCATTAAGACTGTGGCCTCTGAAGTTAGACATTGACTCAGATCCATGCTCCATCACCTACAAGCTATGATTTTTTCTTATATTTCTGAGCCTCAGTTTCTTTGGCCATAAAATGGAGATAAATACCAACATCATAGGGTTCCTGTGAGGATGGAGTACAATGGTGATAAAAGGACATGGCATTGGTAAGCGCCTAATAAATAAGAGTCAGCAGCAGTGCCCCTTCCTATTTTTTTGCCTAGATGAAGCATGAGGATAAACTCTAAGGCGCCTCCCTTAACCACACTGAGGATGAGCTGATCCCTTTCCGTGACTTCCTCCACAGCATCTTTTGTCAATTACTGCATTTAGCATGTCACATTGTCATAATTTATTTAATTACTTATATAATCTGCAGTGTGGGGGCATTCCTTAAAAAGGATTAAAAGCATGCCAAATACATGCTGATTAGTACACACAGTCTTATTCCTTTACCTTGCTACTTTGGTTTAAAAGCCTCTTCCAAAAAGCTTAAATTATGAGGATGATTATAATTTTTGTGACTTTCTGTTTGAATTTTTTAAAAAAAAGCTTAAATTACATATAAACAACATTAACTAAAGGTATAATGAGGCTCAGGTATGTCATCATGTGATAGAAATTGCAATGTCTAGCTATACAGTACTTAAGAAAATACATGCAAGTTAAAAATCATGAATTATGTTTATGCATACAGTTATAAGCATAAGGTTCATTAAATAAGTTACTACAGACAACATGTTTGTAGATACATATACTATATCTTGGTATATCTATTAACCCATATCTGTGTGCATATTTACATGTATATTAGGAATCTAATAGAGAGAACTTAAAAAAAAAAAAAAAACCTACCCCAAAGATTCAGGCTTAGTTTCAGGAGGAACCCTGGAGACAGCAAAGAGAAGGTGAGTTTCAATTCTCAAACTAGATTTCCATTTCTGGAAATAACATTCTTATAACAATACGAAGTGAGGATGCAAAATCAAAGCAATATTTTTTTATCATGCTTTTATCTCTTTATAACGTCTTTATCTCTCCAAAGCATATGTACAGTTAAGTCTTCATAACTCTCAAAATTTTAAAGGAATGTCAGTATTCTTGAAAATAAAGTAGACCTTGGCAAAAAAAAAAAAAAAATCCTAAGCTTAGGTGTTTTCAGAGAGGATTACACAACTAAGAACTATCAAAGCAAAACATTACTTTATGAAATACTATGTGTACATATTCATTTACCAATAAGTGGCATTTTAGAATTAGGAGGGATTTTAGATTTGACAAAACGTCAAGTTAAAGGACCATCCCAAAGGGTTCTGCTGGAAGAGGTGGGACCAGAATCTAGTTAAAATGTGATTTATAAGTTATGTAAAACTCAGTGTGAATAAGTAGGCAGTAGTACTGGCATCCTTCTCCCAGTGGGTCTCCAGTACTTCAAAGAGGTTCTTCGTTCCACCCTAATATGGCTTTTGTAACCAAGCAGGACCCTATGGGGCTTTCCCAGGACAGACCCCTCCCCCATATCCTCTGCTTTAGCCCCTCTCTGAAGTACCTAGATAATATAACAGTAACTGATGCACATTTCCTGAGTTGTTTTACAGATGCAAAAAACCCCACCAAATGGAAGACATTAACTACTTGATGACCATGAGCATGTAGCCTCCAAGCCTACTGGGGCCTAATGAGTGATAATGTCAACCCCTCTGACACGGCCCTGTTACCTTACCATCAACCAGTCAGAGAATTGTGCACAAACCCTGGGACTCCCCTCCCTCACCTTGCCTTTAAAAATGCTTTCCTGAAACCCACCAAGGAGTTCCTGGTGTTCTGAGCACTAGCTGCCTGGACTCTTCCCTTGGTGCCCTGCAATAAACACTGCACTTTCCTTCACCACAACCTGGTGTCAGTAGATTGGCTTTATTGCAGGCAGGTGAGCAGACCCACGTTTGGTTCGGTAACAACTTCCTCCAGTGGTTCATCATTTTACTCTGTTTATTTCCTTAATGTCACTTATCACTGGGTGTACTTATGTTATTTATTTATGTTTTACTTGTTTTGTTTCCTGAACTCAAACAGCATCTTGAGGGAAGGGGACCACCTGTCCGCAGTGGTTAAGCAGCACTGGCCATGAAACCATACTCCTTCCGATGGGACTCGAACCCTCAGTCTCTGACTTAGGACAGGACTCGAACCCAGGTGCGCCTCAGCTGGGACTCAAACCCACAATCTTCCAACTGAAACTGAAACCACACAACTCAGATGGGACTTGAACCCATGTGCCAGGACTGGAACCCAGCCAGAACCCAGATTGGGACTTGAACCCACGGTCTTTTCACCGAGATCACACACCTGGTCTCAGGATTTAATGAAGTTCAGGTTCTTTACGTCTCAAAGAATTCAGTGACAGACAAAGTGATAGGTAAGAAGTGGATTTATTTAGAGAGATACACATTCCATAGACAGAATGTGGTCCCTCTCAAAAGGCGAGAACGGCCTTGGGAGATACACACTCCACAGACAGAGCATGGCCATCTCAGAAGGCGAGAGGCCCCAAAATATGGTGTGGTTAGTTTTTATGGGCTGGGTAATTTCATAAGCTAATGAGTGGAAGGATTATTCCAGCTATTTGGGGAAGGGGCGGAGATTTCCAGGAATTGGGTCACCACCCACTTTTTGGCCTTTTGGTTGGCTTCAGATATGTCATGGCACCGGTGGGTGTGTCATTTAGATGCTAATGTACTACAATGAGCATATAACGAAGCTCAAGGTCCACTGGAAATCGAATCTTCCGCCATTTTGGACCTAGTTGGTTCTAACGGGTTTTTGTCATGTCCTATGACTATGTCATTCTTTTAAAGGTTGTGTCCTGCCCCCTTCCCTCCTGTTTCAAAACCACACAGCTTGTCTCAGGACTTAATGAAGCTCAGGTTCTTTGTGCCTTGGCACAGGAGGAATCAGGCGAGAGACAAAGTGATAGGCAAGAAGTAGATTTATTAATACCCTTTGTAAAGAGGTTGCAGGAAAACGGGGCATGAGAAGATGATCATGTCCCAGGTCTCAGGTGAACCCCTGGGACAGGCACCAAGTGAGGGTCATTGGCTTCGCACAGGAAAGAAATCATGAGTGAGCCATAGTAAGTGAAAGCAGAGATACACATTCCATAGGCAGAATGCGGTCTGTCTCAGAGGCAAGGGCCCTGACGTGTGGCAGTTTTTATGGGCTGGGTAATTTCATAGGCTAATGAGTGGGAGGATTATTCCAACTATTTTGGGGAAGGGGCGGGGATTTCCAGGAATTGGGCTACCACCCAGTTTTTGGCCTTTTATGGGCAGCCTTGGAAATATCTTGGCACCTGCGGGTGTGTCATGTCGCTAATGTATTACAATGAGTGTATAATGAGGCTCCATCCTCCGCCATCTTGGGCTGAGTAGGTTCTAACCAGTTTTTGTTGTGTCCTCAGTGGCTGTGTCATTCTTTTAGTGGTTGTGCCCTGCCCCCTTCCCTCCTGTCTTAGGCACATGCCCAGCAGAGGAAGCATGCAACCATTTGCAGAATGAAGGAAATGATGGGTGAATTGCTCAGGAGAAGTTACCACTGACTGAGCCTCTGCCAGACACTGTGCCAACTGCTTTACCAAAGAATGTGATTCACACTCCTCACTACAATCCTGTGAGGTAGGGTTCGTCCCTGGGGCCATCATACAGATCAAAACATGGAGGATCTGAGAAGCTGAGCAACCTCCCTCCCACACAGGGAGCTATGGGCGGAGAAGGTGAAACCCAGGTTTACTTGATCTCAAAGTCTCAGGAGCGGAGGAAGAGAGCCTGTTTAATGTGCCAAGGCCACACATCTGTAGGACAGGGAAGGAGGACGAAGGTCCAGCTAGAACGAAGGGAATGGGCAGGAACAAGTCAGCAGAGTCAGCCCAGGAGGGTTCAGTACATCCAAGAACCAACCAAAGCCCAAGCTCTGGATACAGTGGTGTGTGTGTATGTGATCTTTAAGTCACTGGAGATGAGGGGGTGAGGGATAGGAAGAGGAAGGGCATCCAGGCAAAGAAAACAGTATTAATAAATATTAATCTGGAGAATGACGACAACTTAGGTAATTTGGTGGGACGGAAACAAGGAGGGTAATGGAGCTAGGAAAGCAAGACAAGGAGACTGATGATGAATAACCTTGTGTGGCTTGTGAAAGGGTTTGGATTTTATTCTGTTATAAGCAACAGAGATCCACTATCGAGTTTTAAACCTCTGAGCAACATGATCAGCTTTGCATTTTTGCAATATTACTCCGAAAATGAGTTTGCAGGGATTCAAACCTGAAGGCAGATTTGGGAGACTATTTCAATAATCCTTGTGATGGGGGCCTTAACTGTTTACTTTCTGGCAGAGTGAACAAAGGAATAGCTTTACCCAAATAGAAATGGGTTTGAAGAGGAAAAAAAAAAAGTAGTCCAGTTTTTTTTTTGTTTTTTTTGTTTTATTTTAGTAGTCCAGTTTTATACACAGTGAGTTTGATGTGATCATGGGATATCTAAATTGCTACTCACATACACATTTGAGAAATCCTAGATTAATTAAAAGTTTAACTGTTTTCCTCACTTCAGGACATTTCAGTGCCTTCACCATGCTATATCCCATATGTAGAGGGAGGATGTAACATGCAGTGTTTACCAAACTTATTTGAACAAGAATATTTTCCCCAGACTATTAACATTTCTCAGGACAATGGGGTTGCTTGGGAAATGCTGTTCTAGAAGTTTTCAACTGTATTAAAATTAGAGAACAGTGAAGGTTTTTTTGAACTGGCTCAAAAGCAGTTAGAAAGCAGACCAAAAAATGAGCCTGAATAATCACTAAGGTGTGAAGAATGAGCCTTGCATGGCTCAGCTTCTTAACGTGGTAAGAATGGGGAAATCTGCCTAGTATTAAGGACCCCTGTGAAATAAACTATCAAAGAGAGTGAAATAGATGTAGAGATTGCTTAAAAAGTCAGCTCTGTCCAAAAGCAAAGGAGAAGATTACTGCTAATGACACAGAAATTGTCTTAACAGCCAACTAGACATACACATTAGGGACGGCTAGAAGCTGTTTCCTCTGTCTCAGCTTAAATAGACACAAATGAGGCCCTGGAACAAGCTTTCTTTGTTCAGGAAGGAATCCCTGGAGAACTCTCCCTTAGTTATGTAAATATAGGCAAGCCACCTACTGCTCAGGAGGGGAAAGTAAAGGAGGCCTTTGTGGGTGGACAGAGGTTGACTCTTCACAGTATCCCTGCTAGGCTGTCTGCTGGAGGCTGAAAGTTGGCTGATTTGCAGGGCAAGTCCAGGGCCGCCTTGAAGGAAAGACCAGATATCCCGAATGCTGCTCTGAGAATGAAAGTTGGTACCCCTGTGGGGGCTGCCTAAGGAGGCCCTGACCCTAGATCACTGGCAGGAAAGGATATCAGGAGCTCCTAGACAGAATTCACTGCACAGCTAGAGAAATTTGGCCTGGCCAGGCTCAATGCTGAGGCTAAAATGCTGTGGGGAAGGCGGGAAGCAGGCTTGGGTAGTGTGGGGCTAAGCGGGGCACGCCAGCATCAGAGCTGTCAAAGGCACCAAGCAGAGCCCGTCTTCACTAGCACCAGGCTAGTGGGCCATCGACTGGAGGTCGAGCTTCTAGTGGTGCTTCGAAGCAAGACTGATTAGGGCCCAAATGACCGCAAAAGCCCCAGAGACTCCTGAATAATTTAGGACGGGAAATACTTTCATAGAGAAATGTCAAACTTCTAATAAGAGTAGGAGATCAAACAAATAATTATAAAAAGAGAGATTATATTTAAATACCAAAATGATTCATGCTGGGTACATAGGGATATGAGAAAACATGTTTCTAATTGTTGATCAACGTGCATGCAGTAGCCAACAAGGATCTTTCAAACCATGCCATGGTGAGGACCCTGAGGCCACCCATGCCCAAGAAAAGCTCAGGAGCCTTTGGTTGGGAGGGTTTTCTTGTAACCAGGAAAGCCAGGTAGATTGCCAAGAGATATACAGGTAGTAGGAAATCATTACAGATTTTCAAGTATCTAGTTTCATTGTGTCGGGATGCAATGAAATGCGCTTTGAAGGGTGCACTTCCCAACACACACACAGGACTGGAAGCGGGGAATGAGAATATGGAGGTTATCCAGTCATCCAGGTATGAGTGCTGAGGAGCTGGCCTGGGGTATTAGTACACACTCGGCAGGAAGAGGTCCTTGTACCCTTCTTTCTACATATACCCTGAGGTGTACAATTCAGGCTGGGAAGGGTGAAAAAGTGGAAACACACGAACTTATAGGACACATCCTGAGCAAATACTCTCATAAGACATGATAAGGCATTACAGATGGGACAGAAATTGAAGAAGAAATGAAGCCCTATTCATTTCCAGGTGAAGGATTTACCAGCCTCTTTAAGTCTTTTTTACCCTGAAGTTTTAAGGTAATCTTCAAATCATTCTGTAGGGTCCAAGTATATATACTCAGCTGGGGGGCCTCAGGAAGAAGTGAGTTCTCATCTGCAGAGGCATGCATGCCCATTTTTTTGACCCTGTAGAGCACAGACAAACATGGGAAGGATGCCTGATGACTCAGAGCTTCTTCCAAATCTGAAGAGTAACTATGATACTCCTTGGGTCAAAGGTAAGGAAGAGAAAAGCATTTACCACGAAGCTCGGATGGTCCTTCTATGTAATTATTTACATGCTGCAAAACAGAGATGTTCTAGGACTCTGCGTATCTCCTCTTCTGTATATGACAGAAGATGGAGACACTACAGAATGGTCTCCAAGTTGTGTGGAACGCTGGTAACAGAAGAAAGGTTAACCTATCTACACAACTGAAATCATGTGACAGACAAAACCAGGTGAATCACTTAGATTTCTCTCACTGCTGGTTGGAAGAACTAAGGAAAACTGGCCTGAGGAAGAAGAAAAGGAAGACTGTCTTGGCTCATGTCACAGAAAAATCCACAGATACATATATTTGGCTTTGGGCACAGCATGAGTCCAGCCTCACATGATACCACTAGGGTCCTCCTCAGCTTTGCTCTCACTGAACTGGGTCTGTTTTGAAACTCCATGTGGCTCCCAGATGGCCGTAGCCCCTCCAAGCCTTGTATCCACACACTTCCATGGCAGGTGGAGAGCAAAAACAAAACTGGCCCTGCCAATGTCTTAAACCATCATACAGGTCCTAACTGAGTGACCTGCCCCATCCCCGAACTCATCACTTTGGTCAAAGGGATGGGATATTATAATTGACTAAACCACTCAAACTACATGATTGGCAAAGGGAAAAGGGAAAAGGGTGCTTTCTCAAAGGAGATCCAATGTCACAGAAGGAGGGAGAAAGACAGCTGTGCAGGATAAAATAGATTAACGCTGTAGCACAGTAGAAAGAACAGTTTTTTCCCAAGCTTGCTCCTCCAAAATCATTAGTTCTTGCATTCAATTCAAAATTCAACTCCTATGTTTACCACTGAACCTGAAGCCCATTAACACCAGTAATTATAGTTGTAATAATAGTAACAATAAGAGTGAGAACAGCTAATATTTACCGAGTACTACATACTTTGGACCTGGATACTCTTTTTAAGCACTCTACATACATCATTTCATTTCTCACCTAACCTCAATTTATAGATGAGGAAACTGAAGCTCAAAGAGATTAAGTAGCTTGCACAAGATCACATACCATATGGAGTGCAAACTGCAATCCAACTCAGAAACCATGTTCTTAGCCAAAACACAACACTACCTCTTCTCAACTAATGTTCTTACCTGAATCCTTGATCCACACCTAAGCCAATGCTCTGAATTCCTTTAGACAGTGCTTGCCCTGAACCTGAACACATAGAAACTACCCTACTGCTACTAACATCAGCTGGAACTACCTTCAGCCAGTTGTGATTCTCTTTGATTCAAGAAAACATACCACCTTACACTTGTCAGGTGCTTTACAACACTTGAAACAACAGACGTGACATCTGTGGGTAGCAGGAAGTAGGCCCTTATATCCACCTAGAGCTGCCAGGGGAAGGAACTGACTTCATCACTCATCTGTACAGCGGCAGCAGCCTGATTTCTGTTACTCACTAGAAATGTTCTCATTAAAGAAAAATCCCATGTGTTTCTGCACTGTAAGTGTGCCAACAGACAGCTCAGCAGGAAATGTTTCCAAACAACAAAAGTGTTAATCAGAAAATGACAATCTGAACAGAGGAACGGAAAATCCTTTACATGCAGCATGAAAATGAGCAAATTTACAGATCTTGTTGCAATGTAAAAAGAAATTAATAATTTCTAACATTCCTGGGGGGAAAGGATTTTTTTTTTAATTACATTTCTCAAGCAGAGAGGTCAACTAATAAGATTTTACTTTTTGTTCTTGTTGTTACTAGAAAGCCAGAAAAGGATCCATCTTTTTGAAAAGTAAGAAAGTAATGATTTTTCAGAATCACACAAAAACATAAACCCAAAGGCAGAAGGAGGTGGTAAAGGCTCTTAAAAGGGCACCTAAGCTCCTCCCACCTCAGAGCAGGGAGAAGACTCAGCAGGCTGAGGCCAGGACTCCACCTCTGGCGGGAACCTTATTCAGCATAGTTGACCCTTCAACAACAGAGGGCGGGAAGGTGTTGGGGACACAGATCCTCCCCACAGTCAAAAATCCATGTATAATTTAGTCAGCCCTCCATATATACGGTTCCTCCGTATCCACAGTTCTGCCTCTGCAGATTCAACCAACCACGGATCGTGTAGTATTTATTGAAAAAATATCTGCTATAAGTGGACCCACACAGCTCAAACCCCCACTGTTCAAGGGCCAACTGTATTTAACAATCCTGAGAGTCAGAGTTAACCTCAAGGCCTCTCTCTGCTGACGCCTGAATGAGTTCAAGTTACTAAACTCATTCTCCATCCTTGCATGATTCTTAACCAAAGTATAGAAAGTGTTCAGAACTATTCTAATTTTTGTTGACATATGAGTTTGAATTAAAATCAATACCCTATTTTCAGTGGGTAAAGAGCTCAATACTAGAAATTAAAGTTAACACTGAAAGGCAAAATTATCATAAGCCCTTCTAGAGTACCCAAAATGTGTTCTCTTCATTTACTCACTAGTGAAAAGGAAAATTATCATTCATTCGTGTTAACACACGCAGTATCCTAAATATAACTCATGCAGTATCCTAAATCTTTCCTCTCTTTCTAAAGATAAAGTGTAATTAGATTCCAAGTGACAGATCACTTGTGCTTTTTAATTTCATATGGTCCTTTGGTTTTTCTCCTGTGAGTTCATCCTTTTCCCTGAGCAAGCATCCACACAGGAGTGAGATCCAAAACATAGGCAGCAGACAAGAAAAGCAGAGGGCTGGGAAGTCAGAAGCCCTGAGCGCCAGATCCTGCTCCGTCCCCAAGTAAGGAGAACTTGAAGTCACCATTTAACCTCCCCACCTCCCAGTTTCCTCATCTGAAAACTGGGAACACTTGCTTCCTTCCTTCACAAGACTATTATGAGAATCAAATGAGGTCAGTGATCTGAAACACTCTCCAAGCTTCAAAATGCTAAAAAAAACATTAGATACTGTTATTGAATTTAATATATTCCTAGGTGAAATGGTACCAAGTATACATGGATCCTAGATTTACTATTTGTATGAATTAAGGCAGACAGGGAGCACACAAAGATATTTTTCATTTTAAATTCATTGAAAAAATTTAATTATGCCTCAAGGAACAGAGAGAAACAAACTAACCTGTCTACATCCTGTTAAAATTGATATTCACAATACCAGAAATTACTTTGTCTCTAAATTAGCAACCCATTCACTTTTTTTTAACTTAAAAATGTTACACTGCATGAATTGTCCAAGATCCATCACTTACAATCTAGGATTTGTAAATGGGGACAGTACTAGAACCTACATGGTGGGATTGATATGAGAATTGTGTCAATACTTGCAAAGCACATAGGCCCATGCTGGTTCAGGGTACTGGCTATGGGAATGTTTGCTCTGTTGTACAGCAGTAGAGAACCAGTCCAATCTGGGGTCAAACCACTGCTCCAATCTCTACTAGATACGTGGATTTCAGACACAGGTTTGCATATCTGTACAAGGAGGAAAATAATAATACTGGTACTTACACCTCATAGGGTTGTTATAAGGATTAAAAAATATATTTGAAGATTGAAAAGATATCTGCTACATCAAAAGGGTCCAATATGGGCTTCCCTGGTGGCGCAGTGGTTAAGAATCTGCCTGCCAATGCAGGGGACACGGGTTCAAGCCCTGGTCTGGGAAGATCCCACATGCCACGGAGCAACTGGGCCTGTGAGCCACAACTACTGAGGCTGCGTGTCTGGAGCCTGTGCTCCGCAACAAGAGAGGCCATGACAGTGAGAGGCCGCGCACTGCAACGAAGAGTGGCCCCCGCTCGCCACAACTAGAGAAAGCCCTCGCACAGAAACGAAGACCCAACACAACCAAAAATAAATTAATTAATTAATTTTTTAAAAAAAAGGGTTCAATAAGTGGTGGCATTGGTGGTTTGGCTTAGAGTGATTATGTTTAATAGCAATAATACTGGTAAATTATGGAACAGCCCCTTAAATTCTTTAATTTTCAGTGGTTCACTTAGGTCAAATACAGTTCTGAAGAGATAGCTGCACAATCTTGGCAGTAGCAAAAATGTATATAATTTTAAAGTGGTAAATATAGGATCAAGTTCTATCCGCAATCCCAGGTTTAATTCTGTTTCAGACTTACCACTGCCAAAATATTTTAAGAAGCCAGAACTATGATTACCCATGAGAAGCATACGGTTAATTCCTTTATATTCAACTTTCTATAACCTCAGCTCTCCTACAAAGCTTCCATTGTAAGAAGCTAGCATGCAATGTTATTCCACTAAAACAAAGCCATGCATTTCTAAACAATTTTTATGACTTCACAGTCTTTGTCAACACCATTTTGTACAAATTCGAACAAAAAAAAAAAAAATGAAGAGCTTTTTGAAAAGCTTTAAAAAGTCAAGACTTTTCTTTCATTTTTTCATTTCCCCAAAAGAGAGGGAGGAAATAAAGGAAAATCAAAGTAGAGTTTTTTAAAAAAATAGGAGGAAAGGTCAAAGAACAGCAAAAGATATCTTTATAAGCTGTTAAGGCATCTTTCTGGGCCAACAGCTTAGAGGACTGTCCACTTCACCTGGGATTCTCTCTGACTGCTCTTTGTCTTCATGGCTTCACTTCATGGCCATAGACAACTGTGCCACCACTTCTTTACAAGGGGGCTTGGTTTTCAGTTCCTTGTAACTATCACCATATGTTATCCTCCATCACTTTTTTGGACCTCCAGACAACTAAATCACAGCTGGCCAGAGAAAGAGGAATCCTAAAAACCATATCCTTATACCCATTTCCTTTTGTACAGACTTCTAAGTGGGCAGGTGGTCTGATGATGGAGAAGACTGCTGAAGTCCAGATCACAAAGTGACCAAGAGTGAACCCACACCTTCTTTCTCCCTGGGCAGGTTGGCTTCCCCATACTTGCTGCATGTCAGCATCAAATTTTTTACATTTCTGTTTCAAGTTCGTGCTATTTATTCCCATTGCCAAGCAAACCAATCCATTGCTTGCTTTTTATTTTATAATCAAAATATTACACTTAGAGGGGTGGGATAGGGTGGGTGGGAGGGAGGCTCAAGAGGGAGGGGATATGGGGATATATGTATGCATATGGCTGATTTACTTTGTTGTATAACAGAAACTAACACAGCATTGTGAAGCAATTATACTCCAGTAAAGATGTATGACAAAAAATATTACATCTTAAAAATCAAATGAAGTGTCACTCTCAAACAGTCTTTTGATGAGATACTAGCACCTGAATTATCAGAGTAAGAGCAAACTTCTCAAGATCTTTTAGGTTTTTCCCTGCTTATTTTCATAATGCAATTATGACATCAGGGGTTACCTAACTGCCTGACTCTTTTATGGCTTCTCAGACACAAGAAGTTTAACTTTATGCCCAATCACTTCAAAATAAATGAATGTAACTTTTGAAAGGATGATTTCTATCCTTTTCCTTTTGATTCTTTTGAAAGGAAGTCACCTATTATACACAAGTGCTTGGTGTACATACAAGTAATAAGAGCAAACATTAAAACCAATTTACATGTGACAAATGTCATTGAAATCTAACAATCTAACATGTATCTGCTGAAATCCAAGCAATAGGAGTTATTCAACAATCTCAAACATTTCAGCGATTTCATATGTTCTGCAAGTCACCTACCCAAATGCCAAAACAGGCAACAGAACATTCTCAACTTCCAAAAATTAGAGGCCTTTCAGGTTTGGAGAAGACTGGAGGGAAAGAATACTGGTCCTCAGTCATGACAGCCCAACGAACTATCTAAAAGATGGGAAATAGTAGTCCTGCCCTCCGAGATAACCAACAGGAAAAGTTACCTCTGGATAAAAAATTCCCCTTATACTGCTTTAATAACAAAAAATAATAATTCTAATCTCATTTGGACAGTTGTTGCTATTATTTTTTTGGCTAAGCCACCTACATGTAAAATTTAACTACATAATGCAGATACCACTTCAGTCACATGTCCTACTTCAAGATAAGAGACAACAGTTATTTGATAAAATGTTCTTGAATTTAAAAATACATAAAAAATAAAATGTAATTACCTTTCCAAAGTCACGGACATCAAACAAGTCAAACGCCTCAAAGAGTTCACTCTTTCTCATTCCAAACGTCTCACAACAGGCCGTGAGGAATGTCCTTATGTTCTTCAAACAGAGAAACTGAGGAATGGGAAACAGATATTAGTATATAGCGAATCATTCTGAATGCTACCTATCCTCTGTCATGCCCAGAATGCTGGGGAAATGCCAACGAAGTATCCATCCACTTTTCAGGTTGTTTTCAATTACTCCCTCATCAGTACTTAAATGATTACCCACTCTCTCCCAGGCACCAGTGACACAGCTGTGAACAAGGCAGACGGAAGTCTGCCCTCAGGATACTTACATCCTAATAAGAGGAGACAGACAAGAACAAACCCATCAACAAAAACAAAAAAGTAAATATTTTTATTTTCATATGGTGATAAGTGCAATAGAGAAAAATAAAGCCAGGAGGAGGGATCAGGAGTGCTGGGTGAGGTGGGGGGAGCTTCAGCGAGATGGTTAGAGAAGGTGTCAGTGAGAAGAGGACAGATAAGCAGCAGAGATTTGAAGGTGGTAAAGAAGCAACCATGCAGAATTACAGGACAGAGTATTCAGACTAAAGTAGCAACCCATGTCAAGGCCCTGAGGCAGAAGCTTCTGAGGTTATGTCTGAGGAAGGGGCCAATGTGGGTAGAGCAGAGTGGATGACAAGGAGCAAGGCAGGAAGTGAGCTGGAAAGGCAATGAGGTCAGATGATGAAGGACCCTGTTGGACAGGCTTTTACTCTAAATGAGATGGGAAGTCATTGGAGGCCTTGGGACAGAGTCTGATACTTTAAAAGTTTTTTTTTTTCTTTCTTTTAAAAAATTTTATTGAGGTATAGTTGATTTAAAACTATACCTCAATAAAGTTTCAGGTGTACAACATAGTGATTCAAAATTTTTATAGATTATACTCCATTTAAAGTTAAAAAAATACTGGCTGTATTCTGCGTGCTGTACAATATATCCTTGCAGCTTATTTTTTTTTTCTAATAATACTTAACTCTATATTAAATATACTACTATTTCAACAAATGATCAACATAAAACATTTAAATGAAATTAGTTTTACTACTAAATCTTTGAAATCTAGTATGCATTTTACACTTAACAGCATATCTCAATTCAGACTAGCCCCATTTCAAGTGCTCCATAGCCATACGTGGCTAGTTGCTATCATACTGGACAGCACAGTCCTAGAGTTTCAAGTGCAGGTTTGTAAACAGGCCCCTCTCACGTATACAAAATATGCACAGACATAGCAAGTACAAACTTCTCAGCTGAGCTTTTAAGGCCCCCTATAACATGCCCCACCACTGCAGTCAGGCTGTTCTCCTTGTTGGTGCTCATTACTCCGTGTTCATTCCTGCCTCTATGCTTGAACTTTGCCGTTCCTCTAGCCAATAACCCTCTCTCTTTTCCCTTTTCTATTCTAACTCCCAGCCCAGCTACAGTTCCATCTCCTCCTGGACTGCAACAGTTCCTACTGCTCTTTCTTCAGAGCTTCTTTTGTTGTTGTTGTTGTTTTGTTTTGTTTTTTGAATATAGATCAAAAGGGGCTGGAGCAAGACTAGAGACAGTAATACCAGACAGGAAGCTATTACAATAATCTGGGTGAGAGACAGCCATGGGAAGACCAGGTGTTCAATTTTGACTCTTAAATTTGAGATGCCTATTAGTCATCCAATGGGACACAGGGCGGCAGACAACTGGATATACAAGTCTGGAGTCCAGGACACAGGTATGTACTCCAGACTTAAATCTGAGAGTCTTTAGAGTATACAAAACATTTTTAACCATGATGTTATCTGAGATGACTTTGAGAGAAAGAAGAGGGGAGGAGAGGACCTGGGGCCAAGTCATCTTAGATCAGGAAAAAAGGAGGAGCCCACAAAGGGGCAGAGAAAGGGGAACCAGTAAGGAAGGAGAACAACCAGGTGAACAGGTTTTTCCTGAAGCCAAGTAAAGAAGGTGTTTCTAGGAAGAAGGGGTGATAAGCTGTGTCAGCTGCTGCTGCTACTCAAATAAGGTTTTGACCAGGTGCTGTCCTGGGAATCTGGCTGTGTGAAGGTTATGGGTGCACCTTGGCAAAAGTAGGTTCCATGTGGAGGATGGGGGTGGGGAAAGGCTGAGCAGAGCAACTTCAAGAGACAATGGGAAGAGAGAAAGTAAAGATAGAATATAGATTCTTAGGAGTTTTGCTGCAAAAGGGAACAGAGGATTGAGGAGGTAGTCAGAGAGAAAGAGGTCAAGGAAGGGCTTTTTAACAATGGAAGCTGTTACAACATGTTTCTATTTTGACAGGAATAACTTGATAGAGGGGAAAGATGGTCACACAAGGGAGAGGGACAGTCGCCCAAAGGAAGTCCTTGAGTGGGCAAAGGAGAAGGGTCTGATGCTCAAGCAGAGAAACTGACCTTGGAGAACATGCTCAGCTCATCGATACTAACAGGGACAAGGGGGAAGGCAGACGCTATCGCAACTTAGACAACCAACAGAATTTACTTTCAGTATCTAAAATGCAGATCCACCTACGTATAGTACACACATATCCTGAAACTGAATTTCGGAAATAGTAGCTGCAATGGCACACGTAAAAATAAAATTATTAACCTCCAATAAGTGAGAGATATATTAGCTAATTATTGCATCTTTGCTTTTTTTTTTTAAAAGCACTGTCAATATTTTATTTTGTTGTTCTGTTTTCCATCTTGGTTTGTTTTTTAATTTGCAGAAAGCACATTTTACTTCCTCTACTTTGGAAAAATTCAGATTTTTCATGGGCTTAACCCAGACATAGTTTTACCCTTTACAGGAATCCTTCTTGAGGCTTAAGTATTTCAGGAGGGGTTAAAACCACAGGGGAAGCATCATAAACCCTTTGAAGTACAAAGGCAGCAGCCAAACTGCACATACAGTTACTGCTTTCATTTTAAAAAATTCATAAGAGACCTTTACAACACGGAACCACTCTACATGTAGCTCTTTCACATAGAATTGCTTATTTACAGATTAAAAGCCTTGCATTCTGCCAAGATAGACAATAATTACTCTCTTGGGGATTATGCAACATCTCTCTTGCAATATTTTTTACATAATTAAGAGCCCAACTCATAGCTCACCAAGGAACAAAGCATAATTGCACATGCTACCCTCTGAAGATTTCACACCAAACTCAAATTTTCCCCTGTGTAGGAAAAACTACAGTAGACCTCCATTCAAGTGCTTTGATCATTAATTCAAAAAAGTATCATTACTGAAAGTAAAAAAAAAAAGAAAGAAATGTTGTCATTACTGTATGCATACAAGAGATGATTTAAAAACAGAACTTTCCCTCACTTCTGGAACCAATCTTAACCTTATTTGCCCCTTAACTAATTCAATTCTATTAAATTCCACAAATATTTACTGGATTTGAAGAATGTCACTGGTATGCTCTCACATTTCCAGGCAATCATCAAGTTTGGTCACCCCTTTATTTACGTATTTTTTCAGTCAACAGGTTTTGAATGCCTACAATGTTCCAGACACTGGGAATGTTAAAAATGAGTAAGACAAGCTTCTCTATTAATCACAGTTGGAAATTTTAGTAGCTTTCCAAAATTGGCTAATAACACTAAGATCACACTTCCCTTAACGGCTCTGTGCAAGTACAGGAACAGAGTTGAGGGATGGAGGGAGTGGGCCCTAATGCCATCACAGAAGCCCTGGACAGAGCTGGACCTGTCAACCTGCCTGCCCACCTACCACCAGACTTTTGCTTTGTTTTCCTTACATTGAACTTTCTCCTTTTCCAGTTTATTTTCTAAAATTTCAAACCAAAAGGAAAGTAGGAAGAATAGTACAATGAACACTCCATTTACACAACAACTGTAACATACTGCCATATGGGTTTTTGTGTGCCAACCATATCTCTATATATTTATAAAAATTCATATGTGAAAGTAAGCTCAGACACCATGGCACTTCACTCCTAAATTACTCAACATGCATCTCCTAGGAATGAGGATATTTTCCTAAATACCTACAACACCATTACCACCCTGAGAAGATAAACAACAATTCCATATTATTTCATATGCATTCCATGTCCAAATTTCATCAGTTGCCTACCCAATGTCTTTTTTACACTATCCCACCCATCCACACCCAATCTAGGGTCCAATTCAGTTTTACCCATTATATTTGGTTGCTTAATTTTGCAGTATCTTTTAATCTAAAAATCCTGCTGCCTTTTTTTTTTTTTTTTTTTTTTTAATGACACTGTCTTTTGGAAGAGTCCAGACCTAGGTATCTTATAGAATGTCCCGCATTCGGCATTTGTCTGAGTATTTCCTCATGGTATCATTAAACTTATTTCCCCATCACTTATATTTCCTATGAACCAAAGCTAAGTCAAGATACAAGTTAAACAATTTTGGAAAAAATATTTTATCCTGTGAACGTCATAGTTCATCATATCAGAAGATACAAAATGTTAGGGTAACCCATTATTATTGATGCTAGGCTTGATTACTTGGTTAAGATGGTTATTGTCACATCTCTCTATTGTAAAGGTACATGTTTCCCTTTACATTAATAAAGCCTGGGGGTGATAATTTGTTACCACGTGGCTGTCCTATTTCCCGATAATTTTTCACCATGGATTTAGCATCCACTGATAACCTTTGCTTTGATTATTCCATTTGGGACTGCAAAATTCTATCACTCCTTCCACATTTATTAGCTAGCATTCTCACCTAAAGACAAGCTTCCCCTGCCCTCCACCCTCCTTTTTTTAATCTTTGTTTGTGTAATAATTAATTGCCATCATTAGTCTTTTTGATGTTCCTATTGTCCCAAATTTGGCCATGGGGGGTCTCTTCTGTGACCTTTTGACGACTCCATTAGTCTTTGTTTTCTTACACCAAGCTGTCCCAGGCCCGCTGTCATATTTTCTCTGCCCAAGTTCTGTAATCAGCCATTTCTCCAAACAGTTCCGTTTCAATTTATATGGTAAATGGTAGTATTTAGAAAACAAAGGCTGAGCATCAGGCTACTCCCAAATTACATGAGCCAATTATATCAAATGAACCAGTAACTCCACCCCTTGCTTAAGCAATCTATCACTTGCAACAGAAAGAGTTAATGTAAACAAGAATGGCCTAATTGATCTTCAAAGTACCTCTCCAAATCCTATCATTTTCTTTATGTAATGCCTAATAAGCAAACTCTTATCTCACTCTCTTAAGAAAGAGAAAACTTGAATTCACTGAAGACTGGTGAACAGGAGAGTTTCTTTATGCCTAGGGATGTTGTTGGTGTTTTGACATGCTGATAGTCCTTTGTAGCATCGCCAGCAGCTTAAAACCTTCTGTCTTCAGACCCGATGCACAAAGACAGATACACCTCATTATTTCAGTTCATAACCATAACTTACGTTTGACCAAAAATTATGTAACTTTGCTAAATCACCTAGTTGATTTATAAGAGAGAACTTTAGGATTTTTTAGATTTTAGGATTAGGATTTTAAAAACCAGAATTAAATACCTCTAGGATTTTTTAAATATTAAATATATCCACACATGATAGTTACCAAAATCAAGGACACACAAAAGGTCGAAATAGCATTTTCTCTCTTAACAAATATTAATGAGTTGCCTTTTGTGTATCCAGGATACACAAAAGGTCTAAATAGCATTTTCTCTCTTAACAGATATTAATGAGTTGCCTTTATATGAAGTTTCATAAAACTTCATAAAACGTCGCCCCTCTCAATTGGGTACTTACTTACTTACTTAGTTACTTACTTACTTATTTATTTATTTAATGCTGTCAACCAGTGCTTGACAGTAGGTTGTTTTTCCTTTTTTAAATTTTATTTATTTATTTATTTATTTATTTATTTATTTATTTTTGGCTGCATTAGGTCTTCGTTGCTGCACGCGGGCTTTCTTTAGTTGCGTTGAGCGGGGTCTACTCTTCATTGTGGTGTGCGAGCTTCCCATTGTGGTGGCTTCTCTTGTTATGGAACACAGGCTCTAGGCACGCGGGCTTCAGTAGTTGTGACATGTGGGCTCAGTAATTGTTGCTCATGGGCTCTAGAGCACACGCTCAGTAGTTGTGGCACACGGGCTTAGTTGCTCCACGGCATGTGGGGTCTTCCCGGACCAGGGATAGAACCCGTGTCCCCTGCATTGGCGGGCAGATTCTTAACCACTGTGCCACCAGGGAAGCCTGGTTAATTGAATGAAACTGCCAAGAACTGGGTATTCTTAAAAAAACAAAAATATGACCCAAACTCTGCCCTCAAAAGAGATATTCTAGTCCGGCAAAGCGTACAGACAAGTGAATGCGGGGTTACATAACAACATGGCAAATGCTATGAAGACAGCATTCAAAGGTCCCTCGGGAGTCCTGGAGTATCAGAGACAGCCTTCTGGAGTAAGCGATCAAGGATGACTCCCACTCACTGCAGGGTGAGCAGGAGTCAGCCACAAAAAGAGGCGGAATGGTTGATGTTCAGGGAGCAGAAGGGAAAGTGCCAGACTTGGGGTGTGAGGGTGTCCAGGTAAACGGCACAGGATGGCATGAGGATGAGACAAGACAAAGAATGGGCTGGTGGGGGCGGGGGAAGGGGTTCAGAATGGACACAGCCCTCTGGGGGGCAGTGAGAGCAGGGCTGGACAGGGGAGCTGGGACTTACTGAGCAAGCCCAAGGGATGTGGGCTTTATCCCAGAAGAAACATTGAGGTTTTTAAATAGGAGAGTGGAATTCTCAATTTTGCATTGTATGACTACTGTAGTCATTTTTGAGTGTTTGCTATATACCAAGCTCCATGCTAAATGTTTATGTCTTTTCATCCTCACAACATCTCAATCAGGAAAGTTTTATTTTTTTTCTTTCGTATATACAGAGGCTTAGACATTTACCCAACTTTATATAACTGCATATGCCAAAGTAATGGAGTCATAATTCAAATCCAGACATTCTGGCTACAGAGCCTATATCCTTATCGACTCTGTTATACTAGCTCCATTTTGAAGTGTGCAGAATTAACTGGTTTTCTTTTCTCTTTATTAAGGACATTATGTGGGGTAGATAAGACAAGAATAGGATGCTGTCATATTCATTTAAGGAAAAAAATCATGGTGATTTGGACTAGGATGGTAGAAGGAGAAAGGGAAAAGAACTCTATAAGGTAATATGGAAAGGAAATACCTGGTTAACTGATTGAATACGGGTGGGGTGGAGGGAGTGAGGGAGAAAAGAAGAATTAAGAATCATACCCAGAGCTCTGTCCTGAGCACTGCAAGGACAGTGGGGGTGTTTCCTGAAAATGGTAAGTTAGCAAGTTAGGAAACAAGGTATGTGGAAAGGGGCCACAAATTGAGTCAATGAATTCTTCTCTTTATCTGAAAAGGTCTGGTAAGGAGACACTCCATAGCCTCTCTCTCAGGTATATCCAGTGACAAGTGACACATTCTAATACAGCCCACAGTCTTCAGCCTCCATGCTCACCCTCTCTGCTCCTTCAGAAATTCATCAACAGCTTGCTTATTTATTACAGGTTGAAAAGCACTCATTAAAGATGCAGAAAACCTTCAAAGAAGAAAGCTTAACACGTTCAAGGTCTGAGACACCCTGAAAATTATACATCAGGCCAGAGCTCTCTGGATTAGAAAATGTTTCATAACCAAATAGCTATCACAACAGAAGAAGCTAAGTGGTTTTTCACGGCCCTGCCTCTTAATCTTACCACTTCAATGCTAGTGATACTGATGTTACACAAAGGAAACATTTAAAGGTCAGGCTGCTAAAGTTCACTATAAAATGCTTAAAGACTCTCTTTTCCCTCTACTCCTTTTATAAAGTATATGGTTTCCTTTCCCTCTATGTGTGTAGAAACCATTTTGACTTTTCTCAACGATACGAATGCAAACAGGATCGCTTCCCTTTTTTATTTGAAAGAATAAACATGTACTTCTCTAAAACTGTTGGCAATAATGGCCTAAAGTTAACTGAGGCTACGTAACAGGAAAAACCTCCACAGCTTAGGAAACGAGTTATTTCAATCTCAGCTGAGAAAGGGTATCTTGTGGGAAGGTCGACAATTTCTAATACAGCTTCACGACCCTGCAGATGTGCTGACTTACTATAATTTTCATAGGAACCACCAACAGCCAGGCTGTCAGATAAAGAAGTCTTCAGGGTCTCATTTCTCGGTGGGCCACTCATCTCATTTGAAGGAAAGTCTCTGAATTTGAGAGTTTGGCGTAATTTGAATTATGAGTGGCCATTAACAGGCTGATTGACAGTTTTGAAGACACAGAAGAGACCACGATGAAGCTCATCAACAAATATTAAGGTACAAGGAGAGCTTTCCTTCTTAGCTGAGCCTCAGTGTAGACTTACTCAAGTCTCTGCCTAGTACCCCTGTCATTCTAACTCCTCCTAACTGCTCACCTTTTGTAGAACTAGCAGGCAGGAAGGCATGGAAGGGAAATACTAAGAAATCAAGTTTCTCCCCTTACTGGGGTTTTCTACCTCTGTGCCTTTTGCCGTATCTTCCCCTCTCTCCCTCTACATCTGTCTTTTAAAATTAGGTCAGCTAAATCTTACATCTTTTGGAAATTTTTTTTAAAAAAGAAAGAAAAGAAGAATAATTTTTATTTGTATGAGGACCTCATTTGTCCCTTTCGCTTGTGAGTTAGTAGGTCCCCATACAAGAGCATCATCACCATTGTTCTATGAAGAAATCATATCTACAGATGCCTTCTGAATAATTATAAAATAATTATGCTGCACTCAGCATCAATTCAGGACTGCACAATATCTTCAGTTTTCCTCTTGATCCTATTACTACAAACAGATTAAAACCTTAAAGGACACTCAGGAAGAAGACCAGAAATGGAGGAAGGCCTTTTCTTAGCTCCAATTTTGCACTCAAGTCCCTAAACTAAAACTGCCGTATTTTCAGTAAACTACAAGCCAATATTTCCATTTTGATTACTGTCCAGGCTGCAATTCATTGATAGAGGATAAAATTTTTTTACTTACTTAATCAAAAATATAATAATTTAATAACATGTAAATTTACAGGGTTGTTTTCTTTTTTCTTGGGATTCTAACAAAAATTCTTTATGATAGATTAGATACAATTCTTATTTTACAAACAAAGAAATTATTACTTAAAGAAGTGAATTGACTATCCCAATATATAAACAGCAAGTGTCAGCATAAAGACTTTTCTTTTTGAATTTTTGAATTTTAATTTATTTTTCTATACAGCAGGTTCTTATTGGTCATCCATTTTATACACATCAGTGTTTACATGTCAATCCCAATCGCCCAATTCATCACACCACCACCCCCATCCCCCCGCCGCTTTCCCCCCTTGGTGTCCATATGTTTGTCCTCTACATCTGTGTCTCAATTTCTGCCCTGCAAACCAGTTCATCTGTACCATTTTTCTAGGTTCCACATATATGCGTTAATATATGATATTTGTTTTTCTCTTTCTGACTTACTTCACTCAGTATGACAGTGTCTAGATACATCCACGTCTCAACAAATGACCCAATTTCGTTCCTTTTTATGGCTGAGTAATATTCCATTGTATACATGTACCACTCTTCTTTATCCATTCGTCTGTCGATGGGCATTTAGGTTGCTTCCATAACCTGGCTATTGTAAAAGTGCTGCAACGAACATTGGGGTGCATGTGTCTTTTTGAATTATGGTTTCCTCTGGGTATATGCCCAGTAGTGGGATTGCTGGATCATATGGTAATTCTATTTTTAGTTTTTTAAGGCACCTCCATACTGTTCCATAGTGGCTGTACCAGTTTAGATTCCCACCAACAGTGCAAGAGGGTTCCCTTTTCTCCACACCCTCTCCAGCATTTGTTGTTTGTAGATTTTCTGATGATGCCCATTCTAACTGGTGTGAGGTGATACCTCATTGTAGTTTTGATTTGCATTCCTCTAATAATTAGTGATTCTGTGCAGCTTTTCATGTTCCTCTTGGCCATCTGTATGTCTTCTTTGGAGAAATGTCTATTTAGGTCTGCCCATTTTTGGATTGGGTTGTTTGCTTTTTTAATATTGAGCTGCATGAGCTGTTTATATATTTTGGAGATTAACCCTTTATCTGTTGATTCATTTGCAAATATTTTCTCCCATTCTGAGGGTTGTCTTTTCGTCTTGTTTATGGTTTCCTTTCCTGTGCAAAAGCTTTTAAGTTTCATTAGGTCCCATTTGTTTATTTCTGTTTTTATTTCCATAACTCTAGGAGGTGGATGCAAAAATATCTTGCTGTGATTTATGTCAAAGAGTGTTCTTCCTATGTTTCCCTCTAAGAGTTTTATAGTGTCCGGTCTTACATTTAGGTCTAGAATCCATTTTGAGTTTATTTTTGTGTATGGTGTTAGGGAGTGTTCTAATTTCATTCTTTTACACATAGCTCTCCAGTTTTCCCAGCACCACTTATTGAAGAGACTGTCTTTTCTCCATTGTATATCCTTGCCTCCTTTGTCATAGATTAGTTGACCATAGGTGCGTGGGCTTATCTCTGGGCTTTCTATCTTGTTCCATTGACCTATATTTCTGTTTTTGTGCCAGTACCATATTGTCTTGATTGCTGTAGCTTTGTAGTATAGTCTGAAGTCAGGGAGTCTGATTCCTCCAGCTCCACTTCTTTCCCTCAAGACTGCTTTGGCTATTCGGGGTCTTTTGTGTCTCCATACAAATTTTGAGATTTTTTCTTCTCGTGCTATAAAAAATGCCATTGGTAATTTGATAGGGATTGCATTGAATCTGTAGATTGCTTTGGGTAGTACAGTCATTTTCACAATATTGATTCTTCCAATCCAAGAACATGGTATATCTCTCCATCTGTTGGTATCATCTTTAATTTCTTTCATCAGTGTCTTATAGTTTTCTGCATACAGGTCTTTTGTCTCCCTAGGTAGGTTTATTCCTAGGTATTTTATTCTTTTTGTTGCAATGGTAAATGGGAGTGTTTCCTTAATTTCTCTTTCAGATTTTTCATCATTAGTATATAGGAATGCAAGAGATTTCTGTGCATTAATTTTGTATCCTGCAACTTTACCAAATTCATTGATTAGCTCTAGTAGTTTTCTGGTGGCATCTTTAGGATTCTCTATGTATAGTATCATGTCATCTGCAAACAGTGACAGTTTTACTTCTTTTCCAATTTGTATTCCTTTTATTTCTTTTTCTTCCCTGATTGCCATGGCTAGGACTTCCAAAACTATGTTGAATAATAGTGGTGAGAGTGGACATCCTTGTTTTGTTCCTGATCTTAGAGGAAATGCTTTCAGTTTTTCACCATTGAGAATGATGTTTGCTGTGGGTTTGTCGTATATGGCCTTTATTACGTTGAGGTAGTTTCCCTCTATGCCCACTTTCTGGAGAGTTTTTATCATAAATGGGTGTTGAATTTTGTCAAAAGCTTTTTCTGCATCTATTGAGATGATCATATGGTATTTCTTCTTCAATTTGTTAATATGGTGTATCACATTGATTGATTTGTGTATATTGAAGAATCCTTGCATCCCTGGGATAAATCCCACTTGATCATGGTGTATGATCCTTTTACTGTGTTGTTGGATTCTGTTTGCTAGTATTTTGTTGAGGATTTTTGCATCCATATTCATCAGTGATACTGGTCTGTAATTTTCTTTTTTTGTAGAATCTTTGTCTGGTTTTGGTAGCAGGGTGATGGTGGCCTTATAGAATGAGTTTGGGAGTGGTCCTTCCTCTGCAATTTCTTGGAAAAGTTTGAGAAGGACGGGTGTTAGCTCTTCTCTAATGTTTGATAGAATTCACCTGTGAAGCCATCTGGTCCTGGACTTTTGTTGTAAGATTTTTAATCACAGTTTCAATTTCAGTGCTTGTGATTGGTCTGTTCATATTTTCTATTTCTTCCTGGTTCAGTCTTGGAAGTTTATACCTTTCTAAGAATTTGTCCATTTCTTCCAGGTTGTCCATTTTATTGGTATAGAGTTGCTTGTAGTAGTCTCTTAGGATGCTTTGTATTTCTGCTGTGTCTGTTGTAACTTCTCCTTTTTCATTTTTAATTTTATTGATTTGAGTCCTCTCCCTCTTTTCCTTGATGAGTCTGGCTAATGGTTTATCAATTTTGTTTATCTTCTCAAAGAACCAGCTTTTAGTTTTATTGATCTTTGCTACTGTTTTGTTTCTATTTCATTTATTTCTGCTCTGATCTTTATGATTTCTTTCCTTCTGCTAACTTTGGGTTTTGTTTGTTCTTCTTTCTCTAGTTCCTTTAGGAGTAGGTTTAGATTGTTTATTTGAGATTTTTCTTGTTTCTTGAGGTAGGCTTGTATAGCTATAAACTTCCCTCTTAGAACTGCTTTTGCTGCCTCCCATAGGTTTTGGATTGTCGTGTTTTCATTGTCATTTGTCTCTAGGTACTTCCTCTTTGATTTCTTCAGTGATCTCTTGGTTATTTAGTAACGTATTGTTTAGCCTCCATGTGTTTGTGTTTTTTACATTTTTTTCCCTGTAATTCATTTCTAATCTCATAGCATTGTGGTCAGAAAAGATGCTTGATATGATTTCAATTTTGTTAAATTTACTGAGGCTTAATTTGTGACCCAAGAAGTGATCTATCCTGGAGAATGTTCCGTGTGCGCTTGAGAAGAAAGTGTAATCTGCTGGTTTTGGATGGAATGTCCTATAAATATCAATTAAATCTATCTGGTCTACTGTGTCATTTAAAGCTTGTGTTTCCTTATTAATCTTCTGTTTGGAAGATCTGTCCAGTGATGTAAGTGAGATGTTAAAAGTCCCCCACTATTATTGTGTTACTGTCAACTTCCTCTTTTATCACTGTTAGCCGTTGCCTTATGTATTGAGGTGCTCCTATGTTGGGTGCATATATATTTATAATTGTTATATTTTCTTCTTGGATTGATCCCCTTGATCATTATGTATTATCCTTCCTTATCTCTTGTAACATTCTTTATTTTAAAGTATATTTTATCTGATATGAGTATTGCTACTCCAGCTTTCTTTTGATTTCCATTTGCATGGAATATCTTTTTTCATCCCCTCACGTTCAGTCTGTAGGTGTCCCTAGGTCTGAAATGGGTCTCTTGTAGACAGCATATATATGGGTCTTGTTTTTGTCTCCATTCAGCAAGCCTGTGTCTTTTGGTTGGAGCATTTAATCCATTCATGTTTAAGGTAATTATAGATATGTATGTTCCTATGACCATTTTCTTAATTGTTTTGGGTTTGTCTTTGTAGGTCCTTTTCTTCTCTTGTGTTTCCCACTTAGAGAAGTTCCTTTAGCATTTGTTGTAGAGCTGGTTTGGTGGTGCTGAATTCTCTTAGCTTTTGCTTGTCTGTAAAGCTTTGATTTCTCCATCGAATCTGAATGAGATCCTTGCCGGGTAGAGTAATCTTGGTTGTAGATTCTTCCCTTTCATCACTTTAAGTATATCATGCCACTGCCTTCTGGCTTGTAGAGTTTCTGCTGAGAAATCAGCTGTTAACCTTATGGGAGTTCCCTTGTATGTTATTTGTCGTTTTTCCCTTGCTGCTTTCAATAATTTTTCTTTGTCTTTAATTTTTGCCAATTTGATTATTATGTGTCTCAGCGTGTTTCTCCTTGGGTTTATCCTGTATGGGACTCGCTGCGTTTCCTGGACTTGCGTGGCTATTTCCTTTCCCATGTTAGGGAAGTTTTCGACTATAATCTCTTCAAATATTTTCTCAGATCCTTTCTCTCTCTCTTCACCTTCTGGGACCCCTCTAATGCGAATGTTGTTGTGTTCAATGTTGTCCCAGAGGTCCCTTAGACTGTCTTCATTTCTTTTCATTCTTTTTGCTTTATTCTGTTCTGCAGCAGTGAATTCCACCATTCTGTCTTCCAGGTCACTTATCCGTTCTTCTGCCTCAGTTATTCTGCTATTGATTCCTTCTAGTGTAGTTTTCATTTCAGTTATGGTATTGTTCATCTCTGTTTGTTCTTTAATTCTTCTAGGTCTTTGTTAAACATTTCCTGCATCTTCTCCATCTTTGCCTCCATTCTTTTTCCAAGGTCTTGGATCATCTTCACTATCATTATTCTGAATTCTTTTTTCTGGAAGGTTGCCTATCTCCACTTCATTTAGTTGTTTTTCTGGGGTTTTATCTTGTTCCTTCATCTGGTATATAGCCCTCTGCCTTTTCATCTTGTCTATCTTTCTGTGAATGTCACGGGTTTTTTTTTTTCATTTTCTCCAATGATGAGGCATTTTTATGGGTTATATGTAAATACTGAAATGATTAAGCTCATATGTGTAGTGCTAAGTTGTAAAAACACGTGCATCCTACATACCTTGTAGCACCTGGTTCACACCTGTGATAATATGTATCTTGACTATATCTGTTTGCCCAACTATTGCTACATGAAATAAACATTTTTGAGATCAGAGACTACATTTATTTCATCTATGTATCCCCACAGCTTTTACAACCGACACATTTTTTTAATAAACTGATGCATGAATGATGATGCAGTTTATCTGCATAAAAGAATTAATAATCATCATTCCTTGGTAGCCAGCGAACTCATATTGAAATTTTACATTAAATTGTCAGCGTATCCTCTTACTTACATGTTAATATATCAATATATATTCATTATTAAATTACCTCAAAAGCCTTTTTAGAAGTTAGTGATGTTAATAATTATAAATAAAATAAAGACTTTAAATTATTAAGCAGTTTTGTTCATAAGCATCATCTGGGTGGCCAGCCCAGATGATGATGTGTAATTCAGTGGTGGCCTGCTAACTGATTTTCAAACAGCATCTTTCATCCTCCTTATGTTTTTCTAGTCTTTGCACTGGAAAACTGAATGGCTGGGAAGTACAGAGGTCAAAATTTAGCCTATTTTACTGTGTTCATTAACCTGCTAATGAAAGCAATACCTGCTATGGCCTTTAATAAGAAAAAGTAACACTCAACCGCATTGTTACCTGGAACACAGCTAGTCTAAAGCACATTAAAAATGGCCCAATCCACATTCCAGAGAAGCCTGGCTTACAAGGTTCCCTATTGTGGGTAGAGAAAAACAGGTATTTCTTTCTGCAGAGGACACTAAGTGACAGTAGAACGCAATAGCTAAACGTCAGAATTTTGATATTGGTAGGAGTAGTCACAGCAATAGTACCAGTGACAGCAATACCAGTAGAATGGAAGTCGTGGTTCTGGTAGGAGTGGCAGTGATGGTGGAATCAGCTGCACAACCAAGAAAGCCACTCCCTGTAAAGGAGGGAGCGAGAGCCACCACGACTGGGTTACCCCAGAAGGCAGGCAGCTGAGGTGGGTCCTCACTAGAAACAACACTCAAAATGAGGAAAAATCCTGTGGTATACAAATTTGTGCTGCTTTTGGAGATGAGCCTTGGAAGTCCATTAATCCAGAGAATGGGAATAAAGTTTAGTGTGAGTCTGATCTAAAAGAAAAAAAGAGCTGTATGCAAACGGAAACAAGGAGGTCTGACTGCAAACAACTCACCTCGTGCACCACCCCGTAGAGACAGCCACCTGGGGAGGCAGCCACAGAACTCCCCACATTTCACCCAAGCACGACTGAGGAGTCCCCACCTCCCTACTCTCTGCGCCTGGACCCATTGCTGCCTGCACACCACCCCTTGCTCCTCGGCACGGCCAGAGCAGGACTGAGTAGCAGGAGACACCAAAGGGAAGGAAAGAGTGGAGGGGCAAGTGAGCCTGTGTCTCTCCCGCCTCATTCCCTCTACCCTTGATTCCATGGACTGGGTACTATAATAATTGCCACTTACAGATGAGGTGACTGAGGCACAGAGAGTAAAATAATTGGCTCTAGGGCACATGGTCAGTAAGTCGGAGAGCAAGTTTCACAGCCATGTTGCTGGCTCCAAAGACCACACCTCTAACAACTGTAATAGTCTGTCTCCTACGTAGCAGACTCTGCCCCAAGCCAGGGAGCTGGCAGCCACGGATCCTGCCCTCCAAGGGAGGACAGTCCTGTGAAGGAGAGAAACGAATGCACAGAAAGTGCATTGCAATCCCAGTGTAGTAAGTCCAGAGGCAAGCACTGGGTTAGTGAGAGCACAGGGGAATTGCTCCATCCAATGAAGGAAGCAGGTTGAGATTCACTCCTCCAAGGAAGTGGCTGAACTGAGTGTCAGAGGATGAACAAAAGGTCATGAGAAACCATATGGTGAGAAGCAAAGGCCTGGCCTTTTGGAGGAAATGCAGAAACTCACATGGCCTCCACAGTGAGTGCAGGCAAGAGAGCACAAGAGATGCAAGAGAGCACAAGAGATTCATGAGGCTGGAAAAGTCGGCCAACACCAGATCCCAACTGGAACTCAGAACTCATCTCTCCAAAAGGACAAGGCAGTGCCTCATAATAATGCCTATGACTCTACAGTGAGTGTAAACATGTATGCCCCAGGTGTGGCACTAAGCACATCTGTGAAGAATCTCAGTTAATAGACAACAACCCTATGAGGAAGACACTATTATTCTATTCTATCCATAAGGCATTGAGACAAAGTAAATAACCCAAGGTCCTGGTAGCTAACAAGTAATAGAACCAGATCCAAGCCCTGCCAGGATTCTTTCCTGCCAAGCTGTGTGGCCTCCATGGAACAGAGGTGTGGGGAAGCTCTACAGCAGGATTAGGACCTGACTACAGGCGCCTGTGACTTAAACAGACTTGGGGTCTGCCCTAAGGAAAGCCTAGGAAGACATCATTCCACAGGAAAATATTACAGCCACTTCAACTATTGGACTTCCTTTATTCTCCTTTGCCCCAAAAGTTTTAAGAAATCTAAGAGGACTGAGCTAAGATGGGCTCTGTACAGTGGATGATTTCCAAAAACGCTTTTGTCTTCCTACAAATCTCATTCACCTGGGTTTATACAGACTTGTACTTTCTACCTTCAATTCTGCCCACGCTGGAAACTCTGTCACACTGTTCCTCACAGTTCACTCCCCCTAACACACATCCTAGAGATCATACTTTTATACTTGCCACTGCACTGCACCAGTATTCAGTATAAACTAAAATTTTTAAAAAACAAACCCATACTTGGGGAAAACTTTAAAAAAAGAGGATTTTTTTAAAAAAATACAACAAAAACATACACCTGAAAACATTACATTAACAAATGTTCTACCAGTTATATTTTTTCAAAAGCAAGAAAATAAGTTCAATTTGCCTTCCTTAAATACAGGCTATTAAGTTAAACTAGAAACAGACAGCATATTTGTTAGTGCTTTTTTTTTTTTTTTAAATCTTGGCCGTGGCCAGGGATTGAACTCAAGCCATGGCAGTGAAGCGCTGAATCCTAACCACTAGACCACCAGGGAACTCTGTTAGTGCTTTTTCATGAGTCTAAGAAAACTCTTCTTGGAGGTGTGCCCACAATGCAAGGCTCTGGACCAAATCCACACCTTGGTCAACGTCAGAGCAGCGGCCTGGGGCCCTGACCTTCACTACGGAGGCTCCTTAAGCCCAGCCAGTGAGCAGCAATCACCGTGACTGCCATGCAGCATATTTCAGGAAAGCTCTGGGAAGCCAGTTTCTAACTGAATCACTTTGATCATGGACTGAATTTAGTACAGTTGACCCTTGAACAACACGGGTTTGAACCGCGCGGGTCCACTTACACAAGGGTTTTTTTCAATAGTAAATACTACAATACTGTACAATCCATAGTTGGTTGAATCCAAGGATGTGGAGGAACCTCAGATACAGAGGAGCCCTGCGATACAGAGGAAACTTCCCTATGGAAGGACCCTCGGATAAGGAGAGCCAACTAGAAGTTATACGTGGATTTTGACTGAGGGGAGGGTCAGCGCCCCAACCCCTAAACTGTTCAAGGGCCAACTGAACTTTTTTTTGGCTATAGTGACCTACCAAGTGAATGTTGTTAAAACAGCAATATCAAGTACACTCTTATAAATAAATTTAGTTTGAGAAAACCTAAATTCTAACATTTTGCCCTTCTACCGCCACAATAAATGCCTCCCAAATCCTCATATTTGAATATCCAAATTACATCTCTCATATTGCCTTTCACACAGAAGATTTTTTAAATATTTCACCAGCCTCATGTCTTCATTTTCAGTTCAAAACCCTTGCTGTTCACATAAAGCCAGGGCCACACGATACCCCAACGCACACACCACCCACTCAGATACTTGGGTGTATCAGATACTTGGCTTTCTGATGTCTCCCGACCCCCACTTTGTTTGACCTCCTTACCAGAATGATATACATTTAAATTTTTTCCAGCACACCTTTTGATTTTTTCAGTTCATTTTCTGCTTTGTCATTTCTTTGTGTTACAATGAAGTGGGAAAGTCACATTGTTAAATTTGAAATAATTATTAATTTTAAAAAATACCAGATTATCTGGGCTCTAGCCAGTCTGTTAACCTCAAAATTTGGGGAGGCTTTTTTTGTAAAATATCCTTAGGAGTACACTTAAGAATACTGTGTTAATTCCTTTCTGCCCACATTTCTAACCTCTCTGTTATTCTATCTGCATATTAGAATAAAAATTAGAATAGAATAAATTATTCTATCCCACACCCCCTCCCAATTTAGCATCATCCCCAAATTTTATGCAAACTGTATGTATCACTTTTGATTTTATTACCTGACAGAGAGATGTCTTTATGATTTATGCTTCAGGTTTTAGCTCTGCCCACGATTTCACAATATATTTTATTAAATTAAAACTGTAGTTTTTTCTGAGTTAAATAAGGGTACGTAGAATTTGCACTAAAATCACGGTATTATCAAGAACTGAACTACAGGTCAGATTTTGATCTGACTTATAAACGTTATCTGTATGCTTACACACAAACGAACTTTTTTTTCCAATAAGTACCACTACTTCTATATAATATTTCCTTCTGGAAGTATTAACCAAGTAGAATACTTAACCAAGAAGAAATACATCCTAATTAAGTACAGAAAATGCTCCTTGGTCTTTCCTTTTTCCCACCTTTTTCTTAGCTTCCCAGTAAACTTTTCATCTCTAAATCCAGGAGATTTGTACTCTGTTTAGAAAACCTGTTAATCAAACAATCGCTAATACTTCTCACCACACCTTTCTTGAGCTCAGTATCAAATTAACAGTGTTTTATCTCCAGGGGCAATAGAAAAATCTAAAAGGAAAAAATAAATGGATGTATTAACCCAAGTTGTTAATTCCCATAGCCAGATACCTTTAGTCTTCCTTTTTTGAGTCAAATCTCTCACTGAACTTCTGCAAACTCAAATCTGCCCCCAACTTAGCCTTTTTCCTACCAAAGAATTAAAAATACTTTCAGGTCATACAATTTAAACAGACTGTACTACATCACTCTAGAACTGTCTTCTCTCTAAATAGATGTTCATAGGTTGTTTCTTCAGCAGCAGTTACCCACTGCCACCCTAATCTTATAAGGCAGTTGTGGACTGGGTTTTTGTTTTTGTTTTAATTTTATTTTTTATCTAACACCAGTTGAAATGCTATTGTATGATTTTTGAACAGTCATTTGTAAATGTAGTTCCCTCTGCCTCAAATGGCATTTCCATAGGAGGACCACTGTCCTGATTTACCATGGATGATCTTTAAGCCCTATTGTCCTGCTACAATTATTGATAATGTTCCTATCATTTAAAAAAAGTTGTTTGTACAATAAATTACATCATCATTCCTCTTCTTCCTCTTCCTAGAACATCCCTCACCCTTCACAACACCACATTCATGTGTTAAGGCTTCCCTGGCAACTCCAGGGAGAGCTGGTCATTCTCTCCTCTTGTTACATTACTTTAATTATATATCTTTCATAAAGTGTACCATATTGTATAGTAACAAGATCTGATTTTTTATTCATTATTATATGTCCCAAACACAGACTAACACAGTGCAAGTGCTGTATATGTATACACACACACACACACATACACACGTATACAGGAATGCACACATTCATTCATACACACACACACAATATACACACACAACAGACACTGGATACAAAGGGGAATAAGAACTAGGAACAAAATACCTGGATGTAAATCCTGGCTCTGCCATCAAGAATTATGTGGTTGTAAGGAAGTCATTTAGTGTAATGATTAAGAAAGGGTTCAGAGGTCAGAAAGTCCTGCACTCAAATGACCCATCCACTGGCCAAGTGAACTTAGGAAACTTACTTGACTTCTCTAAGCTCCAGAGTTTAAAGTGTAGACAAATTCTATCTTCCTCATAGGATTGTACTTATTTTAGTGAAATTATGCATGTTAAGCATAATTTTAGTAAGTATTCCTAAATATAGCTTATTGCTTTTTATAATAAGGTGATATGCCAATGAAATAAAATACATTCCTAATTTTATATGATTAATATGTCATTATGGAATACCATTGTTAGCAGAATTATCATTATTAGGTAATCACCTAACCCATATGAGTCTTGGTTTCCCCATTTATAAAGTGGGGATAATCATACTTCCCTACAGGTCTGTTGTATTAGATGAGATAATCTATGAGAAATCTAAGTTCATTAATTCATTTCATTCATTAAGCACTGACTGAGTGCCTAAGTGTGAGGCATCATTAAAGACAGGCTGATGCCAAAGACACAAGGCTGATACAAGGATAGATACCAAAGACAGAAGAGAAGATAGACAAGCCCCTTCTCCCAGGGAGTTCACAGTCCAAGGATTAGCACTTAACCTTAAGGAGTTGTAGAAATGTAAGCATCATTACTGTTCTCTTCACTTTCCTATAAACTTCCTTTCTTTGATGTTTCTGGTTCTCTCTCTCTCTCTTTCTCACTCTCTCCCTTCCCCCACGTCTCTCTCTTTTTTTTCAATTTCTTCAACCAACTTCTCTGCTATCTGAATTTAGGCAATATTTAAAATGTTACTTAACTTGTGCAAAAAAAAAGGACAAAAAGTGAGTTATGAAATCAGTAGGGGACAGACTACTATCTATCTATATATATAAAGACTGCAATAAATGCACTGAATTAATACACATTCATTAAAAATGATAAGGATCCCATGAAATTCTTTTGTGAATGAATATTTTTTCCTTGAATTTCTGCAAATCAAGTATTTGGCTTGGTCATTTCATACTCAGGCTCTTGAGTTTAAAGAAGGCAAAGATACTCTTTT
Organism: Balaenoptera ricei; assembly: GCF_028023285.1. Taxonomy (NCBI): domain Eukaryota; kingdom Metazoa; phylum Chordata; class Mammalia; order Artiodactyla; family Balaenopteridae; genus Balaenoptera; species Balaenoptera ricei. The sequence goes on from NC_082639.1 coordinate 95,033,116, forward strand.
CTTGGCCCAGTTTTTCCCCATTCCTATACCTATTTTATTTTTCCAGATTTATTAAGATATAACTGATGTAACTTTGCATAAGTCTAACAAGTACAACGTGGCAATTTGATACACTTACATATTGCAAAATGATTACTACCACCATGAAGTTAGCTATCACTTCCATCATGTCACATAATTACCATTTCTTTTTTTGTCCTATACCCATTTTAAGAGTCAGCATTAGTATTCCAAGGTTAGCTTTACTTGTCTCTTTCCCAGGTGCCTGCCTGCATGGTGTTTAGGACTAGGCTAAGTGCTATGTGGGCTCTAGTCCATGGCTAATAAAAAGGATCTTCCAGATGATTCTGGATGGAAACTAGAATAGTTCAACCAAAACCAGGAAGTGAAAAAAATTTTTAATGTATTTATAGTAAAAAACTTGGTCAAGTTGCTAAAAGCTCAAGTGTCACCCTACAAATACTCATGTGTCAGATGTTCATACTGTCAGTTATCCTGTCACTGAACATTTTCATTTTTAGCACTGTAATTTTCTTTTAGAATGTATTCTGTGTGTAAGATTCTATTAAAAAATTCAAAATAATTTTTCTATTAATATTTTGCTAGACTAAATTTTAAATGTTTGCTTCTTCTTAAAGTTTGATATTTATATGTCTAGAAAAATACTTTTCCCACGAGTAGTCATCTCCAACTTTATAATAAAAATCACAAGGCAAAAGAGTGTTTGCTTAAATGTAATCTATTTTTGCAGAACCCATGTGTTCTTCTGAGAAAGGTTATCTGGAACCTCTTTTTAAAAGATCACATGCCAAATATGGCATTCTTCTTATTCACCATATCCAACTTTTTTCCTAAGTAGGTGTCTATATGCATTAATATTCCCCCACAAGATCATAAAACGACAAAGTTCCCACATGAGATAAATGTCAAGGCGTGTCATCTGCTATTGTAAAAATAATGCAGGAATCAGAATAATATTAGTAGAACTAACGTTTATACAGTTCTTACTTCATGCCAGGCACTATTCTAAGCATCAGTGTGTGTACACCCACACATATATACACTCATCCAATCCTCCCATTAATTCTTGAGTTAACAATTCCCATTTTACAGATGAAGAAACAGAGGCAAAGAAAGGTTAAACTCTTGTCCGAGGTCACACAGCCAATAAGTAAAGGGAGCAAGGGTTCAAACTGAGGCAGCATGGCTTCAAAACTACTACCCTAACCACCACACTATTCTAACGGCACAGGAAAGAAAACTTTAGGTGCTTGCCCAGTTTACTGACTTCTGTATACTCTTAAAAGACTTATAATAATAAAAAGAGTAACATTATTTACATTTTATTGAATAGTAATCTCGTTGATTGTGTGTCCTATTTGCTCAAAGATCAGTTATGTATAGACTTTTGCATACTTCTGCACAACTGTTAAATTTTATATCTAGTAAACATGAATCACACAGAAATATAAGAACTATTCTTATTGTGCATATGAGGCTCACAGGAATTTACCCACGAAGTGACTCAGCAGAGGAGTGCTGTTGCATAGAGAGGTGTGTAGTAAGGTGACACTGGAAGTGTCATGCATTTGCCCCAGTGGGATCCATTCTCACCTGGGACACCATGTAGGAAGTGACCCTCCCTGCCAGAGTGCAGGGGCCTCACACTCCCCCCTCCCCCTTGGCCACAGCACGTGCAGGACTCTGATTCCACCAGGACAGCACAGACACATAATGTTCAGGTCAGGGAGCCAGAGAACTGCAGAAGCGCAGAGCCATTTCTATAAACTATTAGAAGGCAAACTGCATGTGGCACAAGATACCAGATATAAATCAAGTGCTAAAAAGAAATCAATTGAGAAAGCTCTCTCTCCACTTAGAGACTTAGACTTCACTTGAACAGGTCCTTAAACTGGCCTTTGGAAAAAGACAAGCATGCAGAGTGCCCCCAACCCTGTCTCCACTCAAGAACTATGTGCCCATCATCAGGATCACCACTGTCTTCACTCATCAAATTAACTGCATAGCAGCCAATATTACCAATTTGATGTCTGAAATGCTGTGTATATTCTATTTAGTGTACTGCTTTTATTGTTCAATGTTAGTCAATGAAAAAAAAAACTTACATAAAACTTTAAGGTATTTACTCACAAATTTGCTCCCATTTAATCTTTATTTACTATAAAGTCCTTTAGTTCCTCAAGTATAAAATCTCCTACCACAAAGAAACTTATGAACCCAAGCCTAATATACTAGAATGGGGAGGGAGGGTGTTATTGGGGGCATGTGCTTCTATATGGTGTTTGTAATCTTACCTTTAAAAAGGCTGGTATTCAGTTATTAGTCAGGGATACAACCTCTAAAAAATTATGTTTATAAGAATGTTAGGGCTTCCCTGGTGGTGCAGCGGTTCAGAGTCTGCCTGCCAATGCAGGGGACAGGGGTTCGAGCCCTGGTCTGGGAAGATACCACATGCCGCGGAGCAACTGGGCCCGTGAGCCACAACTACTGAGCCTGCGCGTCTGGAGCCTGTGCTCCGCAACAAGAGAGGCCGCGATAGTGAGAGGCCCGCGCACCGCGATGAAGAGTGGCCCCCGCTTGCCGCAACTGGAGAAAGCCCACGCACAGAAACGAAGACCCAACACAGCCAAAAAAATAAATTAATTAAAATTAAAAAATAATAAATAAATAAATAAAGACATCTCCTCTCCTCCTGATGAGTTTAAAATAAATAAATAAATAAAGAATGTCAGATTCTATTTATAACACCTTTCCAGACCTATAACCCACTGTTTTTTATTATGTACTAGAGAGGGAATATGCTGCACTTGCAACTTAGTCTACGATTTAGGCCACACATGAGACTGAAGAGTTTGACTCTTTTTAAGAGTTTGACTCTAAACATTGATCAGATACTCAAAAAGCCCCTCCCGAGAAATTGACAGGAAAAGAAATTTACTCTGTACAAGACACTGCTTGGCACTCAACAGATATAAGGGGGAAAAAAAACCAGACTGACCCAAAGAAATCTAAAACCTTCTGCAAGGCTTAAACCAGTACACAGAGCACCATAACACAAGGAACAGGAATCAGCCATGACAACTGCCCATAGCGCTAAAGACCCAAAGCCACTGCCACAGCACCGAGAATTCCCACAGCGGAGGCTGGTGTTGTTTTTGCATCTCTGTTGCCTAGAGAGACACAATGATTCATATATGTTTAATGAACTAAATTAATAAATGCCTTTGACTATTTCACCAACAACATAAGGAAAGAGAACTGTGTCTTAAAAGATCAGCTTTTCTTTGCAGGGGAAACCCAAAGAATTGGAAAAGCAGAAAAAGGGGGGGAAAAAAAAGCAGAGAAAGGACAAGGAGAGGCAGATATGAGGAGCAACAGGGGAGAGAGCAGCAGCGACGTGGACGGCAGGGGCGTATGGAAAGCTGAGAAAGCCAGTACCCGAGGAAAGGGAGGAGGTGAGGCAGGAAGGGGTCACCCGCACAGCAACAAGGATCCCACAGTCCCAGCTACGTCCAGAGGCCTTTATCCTACCGGACAGCAAGTCACATCATTCAACCTCGTGCGCACATCATGGGCACACATCCTGCTTATTGCACAACAGCTCATAAGTGCACATCGTGGTGGGTCCTCAGAACTGCTTAGCTGAGCCCTCTTGGTGGTACTTCTAGCATTACGAGACTACACCCTTCCCACATTGATGGCGTTAGAATCACTCCTCTCTTTTATGAAATGAAGGTGATAGAAGACAATAAGACATTTTCTATGATTTTATAACTGCCCTTCCTTGCTACAGTTGTGTCCCCAACGTTTTCCCCACACTGGTCAATAAAATCCAGCTTCTCAGAACCACTTTTGTATGCCACATTTTAGAAATGTTTTTTCATTAAAAGGAAAAATAAAAGTTTAAAATATGAGTAAGTAAACCCTTACCTAACTTGGAAACTATTAGGTATTATGTTTTATTCCCAAGTGATTTTATAGATAAAAGACACTTTATTATTCTTGTGAATAAAGAATGTCAGTACAATTTGGAAAAAACTGATAAAATCACTGACATTATTAAGTTTAAAAAGCAAAAAAGCAGATAAAACTCAACACCTGTAGAATGACCTCATTTTGTAAAATATGTGTAGGTGGGTGTGAGCATGTGAACACACATACACATAACACATGCATATATACATGTAAACCTGTGTGGAAGTATATACAATAAATTTGATAATGGTTACCTCTAGGTAGTAAGACTTCATCTTACCTCCACTTTCCTCATAAATAGAAATCACTTTTATAAGTAGATTTATTCTTCAACTACAAGTCTGAAAAATAAAGCTGTTTTAACTTTGGAAAAATAAATATATGAGAAAAAAATAACATGAGAAAATAATATTTATCATCAACTCCCTGAAGAAATAGTGAGTTTCTGCCACAGCCAGTGGCCTTCTGAGTGAAGCATGGTTCTTCTCCCCTATACGCCAAGCCTGGTAGACAAGGATCTCTTTATCAGTGCATTTAATACATCAATTTACACTAATAATGAAAAGATGACTTTCCTAAAATAAAGATTTCAACCTCTAGGGTCCCTGCAGGGCAATAGGAAATAGTCAGCAGATTCCTGGCTTATTATGTTTTATTATACTTAACAACTCAAATACTTCGCAGCACTGGGAATTTTGTTGGTATTTAAAATATATCTCCTGTAAAACACATCTACAGAAAACACATCTTCCATAAATATCTAAATAAAATGTGCATGCACTGGATTATATATTATACATGAATACAAATAACTGAATGTTATATTTGGATGTGTCCTGTAATGAAGAAACAAGCACTAAACACCTTTTAAACTATTCTATACAGTGTAGATCAATTTGAAAACAGTCTTTTGAGTAATGGGAAGATTCTTCATCCTATCACAAAATTAACAAATCAGCATTTCAGTCTGAGAAAGGAAGACACTCAGGCCATCTGTGAACAAATACCCTCTGAGTACTGAGGATGCAGAGACGAACCAGATGCAAGGCCTACCCTCAAGGAGCTTATTATCCATCAGGGAAACAAACACACAAACAAATACAAGTTCAATAAGATGGTTCAAGTAATATGATGAAGATGATGGAAGTATGTACATGGTTCTCTAAGGGCACAGAGAACAGAATGGTTATTCTACCTAGAAGGGAGGGGTCAGAAAAGCTTCCCAGAGAACTTTTTCAATGCAATTATTATTTCTTACAAATGAATTATGATGGCATCTATTTCTTTCACTAAGGGCTCAGAAAGAGTGTCAAGGGCACAGTCACATAGATATAGTAACACAAAGAGCCTAGAGGTGAGCTGACAGAGGTAAGTAGCCATCCAGTCACATCATTCGCTCCATGTCATTTTCGAGCACTTAAGTTCTGTGAAGGTACTGAGTAAGGCATGGTTCCCTCCTCAAGAACTGTACAGCCCACTGGAGGAGAGACACGGGGACAAATCATTACAATACAATTTGGTAACGGCTATAACAGGGGTGTGTTCTCAGCTATGGGAATACAGGAGATGGGAGTTAATTACACAGTGAGAGTTCAGGGAAGGCTGAAGAAACCAGGAGCCATGCTTGAGCCCCAAGGACGGGAAAGAGTTCACTCAGTGAACTCTCTGAGGCAGTAGGATGTATCGTATCAGGGCTGAACAAGGTCCTTTGTACTGTTACTTCATCATCCTTAGCTCATTCTATGAAATAGGTATTGTTCCCATCTTCTAGGTGAGGTACATGTGGTTAGACGACAGGTGAAGTAACTTGTCCAAAGCCAAACTAATAATAACAGGTGAGGCTGGGTTATGAAAGCAGATCAAAATTCTTACTTGGCTCCTTTGGCTTTTACCAGACAGGTAAGCAAAAAACATAAGGCTTACTTATCTTGATGGGTTTCAACCTGATCTCTTCAGGAATCTCCTTTAGGTCTTTCAACAGTTCTTTCTCCATAAAATTTCTATTTCTTCTACAGGTTCCTACATTTTCAGCATACTTATTATATATATCAGCAGGCATTTGTAACTCACTAAAATTATCTCTATTTCCTCCACTTTTCAAGAAACTCAAACCTGCTCTAGACACACTGCAAAGTAAAACTCAACTCTTGATATTTCCAGTAACTGAAACAGTTATCTACGGATAGACATCCATTTGTTACATAGCATATAAGCAACAGTACTTAGGCAACCCACTAAAAATTAACAGGGTATGTGAAGTGAAAACATGATACAGTGTAGTCACAAAGTAACACTAGCTAAAAGTTATGCACAGGAGGTGAAAGTTATCTGAATGTCCCCACCACTGCATGCAAATCTGATATCTTCCCTACGTTTTTCTGGGAAAAAAACTCTGTGCTACTGGTTGGAAGTCATCAGTGCAGTACCTAAAAGTTGTTTTTAAGTCTTTACCATTAATAGGTAGAGATGAGAAGTTTTCTTTTCCACACAAACAGTGAAATGTCACACCTCATAAAGTCTACACATTGAGGGGACCACACTGAATCAGACCCACATCCAATCTGTTGTCAAGACAAGTCTCTAAACTGTGAGAGCATAAGAGTTAATGAGTATAGTCTTGTTACAGAATGACCACTGCCTCTAAACCACAACTACAGACTGCTAAAATAAGCAGTGTGATTGACACTATTTTTCTAAATGGCCTTATAAAAGATCTTCTGAAATAGCTATATCTTCACCATAATATGAAGAAAAGCTGACAGTTAACAGAGGCTACAACATCACAGTAGGGACTTTGGGGCCTCTGTGAACTTACCAGGCTTATATCTTACACCCAACTATTTACGTTGTTGTTGTGTGATTAAACTCCCAGGAAAATGGTCCACAAGTTCTCTATTCACTCAGTCTCATGTTGTTAATAAATTTTTCTGCCTTGTGTGTTTTAAGTAAATACAGTTTCTATAAAGCCATCTGCTTTATAGCAGAGACTCAGTATTAACTGTGTCACCCACTTACACATAAAATCAACCAACTGCCAATAAAATTTGTGATGCTGTACTTAGTAAAGATTACTAGACTGTAAATACATGTAAGTCAGACCACCAGGGGAAAGTATGACTATAAAAACTGATGATATGACAAGAGAAAGATCATTTATATTGGCTGGGCACCCAGGCAATATATCTGACAGTTTACCTGGGTTATTACACAGCACTTGGGGGCAAGTAATTTCCAGTCTCTCTCCCATGATCTACTAGCTATAAAATTATTGATCTATGGGTCCCAGAATATTTTACATTTTCAAAAAAACTCACAGGAATACTCCACATCTATCAGACACTGCATGCACTACTGGCTCAAATGAGTATGCAGTTCCAACATTAGATCACACTGCATTCCTTTCAATGACACATCTTTGTGAAGCTGGATATTCAGCAGTCGCTGTGATTTAAAAAAAAATAATACAGTTGACCCTTGAACAAAGCGGGGGTTAGGGGCACAGACCCTCAGTGCAGTGGAAAGTCAGATTATTATTTTAGAGTCAGCCCTATGTATCTGTGGTTCCACATCCGTGCATTCAACCAACCACAGATCGTGTAGTCCTGTAGCCATGTATTTAGTGAAAAAATATCTGCATATAAGTGGTCTCACACAATTCAAACCTGTGTTGTTTGAAGGGCAACTGTGCAGCACATCAATCAGTGTGGAACAGGAAACGAGGAGATAGTGATGTGTAACCTTATTCCAAGATTTGAGAAGCTGAGTAGTGACCAACAGGTGTACACATCCCATTAGCAAGTAATTGTGAGTATATACGAAATAAAACTAAAATCTATTTTTCCTTTCAATTTATGTGTATTCTTTTTTTTTTCAAACTACTGTGAAGTTGTCTAGAGCTAACTACTTAAAAACAAAAATGCTAGGGTTTTTTGTTTTGTTGTTGTTTTGACCTAGGGGTGAAGTGGAAAAAAAAATCACAGACACTAAATGTGCTGTAAACTGAGAAAGTCTGAGAACCTCTGCTGTAGATGGATTCTAAACTTTCAAGCCAAAGGACAGGAGGCTGAACTGAAGGTCTCTAGAGGTTTACCTAGTTTTCTGAGCTAAGTTTCTAAACTGATTGATAGAAAGGCCACCTGTGACTGAACACCATCATTTCACATTACCAGGGCAATGGATGACAACGTAGCTGTTACCATGTTTCCCGCCCTTACATTGACTTTGCCCATCATCCATTCTGTGCCACTTGTCTAAATACGATGACTGATATGATGTATAATTTTTCTTTCACATTCAGGAAGAATAAATTACATTTCTTTTTGGAAACAGCCCATCTCCCGCCTTTTCAACAACTGCCACGCACAGAAGTACTGCTAGACAATAAGCACACAAAGGGGTTTAGGTGAATTTCCTCTGTAGTATGCATTTACTCTGTAAGTAGACTGTTAAGATTTTCTCTTGTTTTCTACACATTTGAGGTCCTACATGTTCAAACCTTCAAGAAAATATTTATGAGATTTTCCTAAAATTTATGAAATTGTGCCAAGTATATATCAACTGCCATGAGATCATAAATCTTATTATATAGAAGGCAGTAGGATGCCAATGAAATTAAAATTAAGAAAACAACCTTCACTAACATATTTGTAGAATCTCCTGAAATGAGGCAACTTGCTTATATATAGTCATACTCGTGTTTGCCGAACCAAATAAAGAACTTATTAGTAATTTCCCAGCCAGAAATACCGATATTATCATACTAAGGGATAAATCCCAATGGCTAACATATCTGTATTATTAAACTAGTCTTAGGTTAAAACTGTAAAGGCAGAACTGAAATGAAATCATCTACTAGTGTAAAACAGTTTCACTGACCAGGCAGAGCTAAAGGTGATCGATAGCCTTCCTTCTCAACAAGGTCAGGTGATACACAAAAAGGAAAGACAAATCAAAATTAAGGTGTGGAAATGTGCTGTTAAGAAAAAAAAAAAAAAAGAGAGAGGTAGCAGGATATTTGATTTTTAAAATATCTGAGCAGTTGGTCTATAAGAAAAAGCACCTTAGGTCTTTCAGAAGAAAACCAGCATCTCCAAAAGGATTCTTCTGACAGCAGGAAATGTCTGCAGCTGTACCAAATAAAGGTTTGAGCAAATAATGTTTGAAGTAATGAATGGAAAACAAAGTCTGTGAACAACAAATACCATCTTTTCCAAAGATGTGTTACTCACTCCCAAAGACTTCCTAATCAGCCCACAATGTGATGCCCAGGGATGAAAGCAGAAAGGAATATGGGTTAATGATGAGGGCTTTGGAGGCAGAAAGGCCCTGGTATGACCTCCAGCTCTGTTACTTATAAGCTGTGGGGTGCCAGGCAAATGGTAAAATCTCTCTAACCTTTGATGGAAATTATAACAACACCAATCTTACAGGGTGGTGTGAAGAGGGCAGTCACCTCACAAACTTACCGCAGAGGCTAGAGCAGAGCCTGCATCTTTAGGACCATCTCACAGCTTCAACTAGAAAGTGAAAAAACTGATTCCTCTCCTTTAAGTTTGTTCAAAAACTCCGTCTACCAGGAATTCCTATCTTAAAATTCCCCTGCCATCTCAAACTAAGCATAGCTAAAACTGAACTCACATTTCATGAGAACCAACACCTCCATTTATGTTAAAAAAGAAATTTAATTTGCCTCATCCTCCCACCCTTATGACCTTAAAATCATTCTCAACCTCCTTGTTCTCTCAGTCACACCCAAACCGTCACCAGATCCTCCTGACCCTTTGTATCTGCCTCACATTACTCCTTTGCTTTCCACCCCCGTTCCCCCGTCGCCCTGCAGTGGGATCCTCTACTCCTTTCATTATCAGCCTCTGCTTTTGGCTTCTTCTCAGCTAACCTATCTCAACTGGAACTGTAGATAACATGTTTCACTTACAACTTTCTGTCACACAATACTTTCCTCTTTCTTCTACAAAATCAGTTCCAATAAGAACTAGTGGTGCCGGCTCCACTCGGGGCCACTGAACGGACACTGCCCACCCACATGGCCCCTTTGTGTCAATCAGAAAAGGCACCCTTCCTTCCTCATGATACTTTACTTCCATCTGCTAGAAAAATTAGCTGAAGTACTGATTTCATTTAAGAATGCCAGATTACTGCTGTACACCGAGATGTTGCTCTAAATAAGTGCTAAAGTGTGATGCAATTGAATGACGAGCAGCAGGTGTGACAGCCATCATGCACAATCGCACACAATGTGGTGTCCTTGTTTCCTTGGTTCTTTTCCAGTACTGACCCCTGTCCCCATGTCATCCACACTGTCCAACTGAAACAAGATTCACCAATGACATCCCAATTGCCAAATCTGATGGCTGAATTTTTATTTCTTTTCTTACTTGACTGCTGTATAATTCTGCACTGTGATCACTGTAATTTTCCATGGTCCAAGGACCACACTTTCTCCTAGATTTCTTCCTACCCCTCTGACAACTGTGTCACAGTTTCACTTACTGTCTTCTGCCCTTTCTGCAATATAAATGTCACACCTCAGGGTTCCATCCTTGCCCTTTTTATCATATATACAACCTCGGTCATGACTTCAATGACTCCCAAAGAAGCCCAGGTGTCCCATCTATATTCCCTACTGATACTGCTGATACTGATATTATAATTTCCCTCTAATATATACCAAACTGAAATCCATATTTAAAAACAGACACAATATCCCCACCACCAAAAAAAATAAAAAAGAGAGACAGAGAAACCTCTCCTCATAACCTTAGTTAATGAAGTCACTATTCTCGACATCTCCTAAGCTAGAAAATCAGAGACACTTCAAGTTCATTCTGCACTTATTCATTCAAGAACTATCTGAGTGTGTACTGTATACCAAGATGATGTTCCAGACACTTCGAATATATCAATGAACAAAAAATGGATAAAAGAACAATTTCTCTATCATCATGAAGCATTAATTTTACTAGGGGGTAGAGGAGAGAAGCAGACAATAATAAACATGCTCATTAAATGTAATATAATTATTCATTATATTCAATATTTATAGATAATGTTACAGCATGGTAATATGGGGGCAAAGGAAACTTATTTTACATTGGGTGCACAGGTAAGCCTCATTATAGAGATGATATTTGAGTGAAGGCTTGAAGTGGGCAAGACAGTTGACCACATGGATATCTGGGGAACGAGCATTCCAGGCAGAAGGAATAGCCAGTACAAAAGCCTTAAGGCAGGAATCTGCCTGGTATATTCAAGGAACATCAAGGAACCAGAGCACGTGGAGCAGACAGACAACCTACATAAAAATTGTCACAAAACAGACACAAATCTGTGATGTCTGTGATGGGAACGAGCCCCTTGGAGTGCCTTGTGCACTGCACGACCTGGTATGTCAGCCTTACCCAGAATTCCTCCTCTCCTCACTGTCTCAGGTCAACCCTCACTTTATATACCACTTTCTCAATGAGGCATCCCTACCCCAAATCATGGCCATCATCAAATTCTCTACACTCCTGTTTGCACATGGTTAACCACTGCTTAACACATATAAAATACATGCTACCATATATTTATATGTGTTTTTTCTTTCTAGATATAGCCTTGGTTATATCTCTGACTAGACTGAAAACTGCTCTAGAGTAATAACTACCAAAGTGCCTTGTATATAGTAGTCTTATAATAACTGTTCGTTGAGATGCTAAAGGTCCCTGACATTTAAAAAGAAAATTCCAGAATACTTTTTGATAAATCAAACTTTATATCCACACCCAGATAATAATCCACTGAGCCAAGATACCACAATGATAAAGAAAATACTTTAAAAGGCATATTTACAAAGCACATTGATTTTTTCAGTTGATTCCATTTTATTGATTTTATGAAATAACTTAATCATTCATATTTCACTTCAGATAATAAATGGTTTTAATATTGCTTTCTAAGATACAAAATCTTTAATCTTCCTAATAAAATTAAATCTTTAAAAAAAAAAAGAAACAAAAATAAAGTATTCCCTTCTAATAAGGAAATAGTAAAGATACACATAAAAATCAAAAGACCAGTAAATATATTCAAAGTCAAGCTTGGCTACCCATGTAAATACTGGATAAAAGCTGGTATTGTGGAGTTGATTTAAACACAAGTGAAGAATCTATTAAAGACCAGGGTTCCACCAGAATGTTGAGATTACCAATTCAATTGTGTGATATAATTTTATGATATTGTTCCTATATATCATAAAAGGAAATCTCCTATAACAGAATCTGACCATTTTCTGATCACCTGAAGTCTTACCACCAATGATGAAGTGCTTATTCCTAGTGGATCCATTGATGATCCCCCAGAAAGGCTTAGAGAGAGACCTTCCAGCAACCCCTGCCCATCAGAGCCACTTCCAGAAATGCAGAGGGCTTGTGATTGTAACCAGAAGTCACAACTCAGTCAAGGCTTCTTAATCACAGGATGGCTTCCTGAGGCCTCTTTTCTTGCTGCTGGAAATGGCCAGCAAGGAACACATGTCAAAGTGAGCTCTACAACTGGGAAGTCTCGTCTAAAATGACTGAGGTTACGTCTAAATACTTAGCACCCAGCTCAGGATCCTTAATGAATGTCTTTTGTTTGTTTTTAATGACCGCAAAAGAAAGGACAGAGGGAGGGAGGAAGACAAAGGCAGAAAGACCCAAATACGTGACATGGTGTCTACGGTCTATGGGAACTGCTTAGAAGCACTTCTCATTACATTCCTGAGAGGAGCCTCAGTGATTATTATAGTAGGAATTATTGTAATCATAACTTTAAACTGCTATTTAAATGACAAACATCCTACATATCACTTACAACAAAACATGTAAGACATGCATTTAGGGTTTCTTAATTTGTGCAAAATCTGGTAACTATCAAAGCAACATGACAAGCCAGAGGCTTCTACATAATCCTAAAAAATAAAAATAAAAATAATTTTTAAAAAAACTAAAGGAAACTATCAACATTGCCCTCTACCTCTGGGCAGGCCTATGCAGCTATTCAAAACTAACTGGTGCTTATTTTACGGTTAATGTTTGTTTTTTTTTTTTAACATCTTTATTGGAGTATAATTGCTTTACAATGCTATGTTAGTTTCTGCTATATAACAACGTGAATCAGCTATATGTATACATATATCCCCATATCTCCTCCCTCTTGCGTCTCCCTCCCACCCTTCCTATCCCACCCCTCTAGGTGGGCTCAAAGCACCGAGCTGTTATTTAAGCAAAATATTATCTGAACTATTTGAGCTCACTCCTAGCTTATCAACTTTAGCAATTTCCTAATTTAAAGCCTAAATCAATTTTGCTACAGTTAAAAATGATTTCTTATTCTGCTAATGTGACAGAGAAGCACTATTAATTTTTGTATAGGTATCAAACTTTAATAGTCTTAAAAATTATTATGTGATTTCTTTCCTTACCTAAAAGGTCTTCTGCTCTGTACCTTAAATAATACTTTTGTCCTTTCTCAGCACACAAATTAGCAAATAACAGGCCATGTTGGGATCAATACCCTCTCACCACACACACACACACACACACACACACACACACACACACACACACACAAACAGTCATGCAGTAGAAACATCAATGTAGTTCTTAGGGAGCCAAGAAAATTCACAATTAGAAAATACTGGTATTCACTCTCTATAGTTAACATTTGTAAAATACTTTTATGAATTCAGACTTCAAACGTAATTCATAAAATGGAAAGTTGTCATTATCATGCCAACCAAATAGAGAATCCCACACTAGTTGTGCCAGCCCAGGAGCCTTTGTCCATCCTAATCTCTCCAGGGCAGAAAGAGAGCAAGACTGGACCCACGTCCTTGGTCTAGCACAATGCAAGGCGTAAAACACCCCAATGAATGCTCTGAGCTCCAAGATGAGTCACAAGCCACATCCATAACTACTTAGTTGGTGTTTGTGGAGAGCTCACCAAGTGCTTTATGTCGGATTACCTAAGTAGATATTCATAGTAACTTTATGAGGAAGATAACATTTTCCCCATTTGACAGATAGGGGAACTAAAGCTTAGAAAGTGAAGCAACTGGCCCAAGATCACGTAGCTTTCAGAACAGTGCTGAGACTTGAAACTTCACAATCTGATTTTATTTGCAGTTTCATTTTTGCTGTTGCTTTAAACAAATTACCAACACTATAAAATTATAGAACATAATTTTTAACCTCACAGCACTTTTGCATTTAATTTTGCTCTTAACCACCATACATATTCCCTATCTCTGCCCTCGAAATGCTCAGAGGACCATGCTGTTAGGAACCATGAACATAATGCCCAGGGTCAGTGAGCTGTTCATGGGCCTATAGAAAATATCTAAGGCTGAGGGGGGGAAAAATGTAGTGTCTCAAAATTATTGAAAGAAAACTTCCTAACTGAACTTAATAAATGTTTGCCTTAAATGTCATAAATGTCACAGGTTCTAATGACAATTGCTCAATTTAGCATTCAAGAAAGTTTAGTTATTTTTGAAAACAGTTTTTAAATTTAACTCTTCTTACGCTAAAAGAATCCCCAGGGACTTCCCTGGTGGCGCAGTGGTTAAGAATCTGCCTGCCAATACAGGGGACACGGGTTCAAGCCCTGGTCTGGGAAGATCCCACATGCCGCGGACCAACTAAGCCCACACGCCACAACTACTGAGCCTGCGCTCTAGAGCCCACAAGCCACAACTACCAAAGCCCATGCACCTAAAGCCCATGCTCTGCAACAAGAGAAACCACAATGAGGAGAACGCACACTGCAATGAAGAGTAGCCCCAGCTCGCTGCAACTAGAGAAAGCCCGCGCGCAGCAATTAAGACCCAATGCAGCCAAAAATAAATAAAATAAAATAAATAAATTGAAATAAATAAATAAATAAAAGAATCCCCAAATACACATAATGATCATAGAGAATTACAGCCAACTGTAAATTAAATGTGTTATTTATAGCCAAATTAATAATCAAACCCACAATTATTATTATTATTAACATTTATTGAGCAATTACTATATACAGGCACTATGCCTGCTTTCATCATGGAGTTGTGAGGATTACATGAATTCTTTCATTTAATCTTCATAACTCCATGATGAAAGCATGATTATCATCATTTTGCAGATGAGGAAATGACCTTGGAGAGATTAAGTGGAATGCCCAAGATCACACAGCTAATCACTGGTGTCAGTGGAATTTTTATCCAGGCCTATCTAATTCCAAAGCGTTACCAATACCCAAACTAAATCTTTCTATGCACCGTTAAGAAACAAGCAAAACTCAACATCTTCCCTGGGTCATCAGCTATTAAAACACTTACAGGAACATAGATCACAAAGCCCCCTCTCTCAGATGCTGAGGAAGGCAACCACATATATTTCACTCCAAGAAGAAAGCTTTCATAGTACCCTTCAGAATTTAGTAACTCAATCCATATAAAATGTTACATGCTATTTGTTTTCTCTAAGCTACATGATTAGAAGCCCCAGATTAGCACTACTGTAGTGGCAGCTGACAGCAAGGGAAAAGTCAGAAGTACAGTAACTGAAGGTCACAGTATTGACCCTGATTCCTGAAAAAAGTCAAACTCAATTTACTATATTGTCTTTAAATCACAATAAATTTAAACATATGCAATACTAAAAAGTTTTCATCTCAAGTTTCAAAATTTTTTAATTTTGGTTTTTGAAGGATAGGCTTGAGTCACATGAAATTTTCTTAGGCAGAATCTCCAACTACTTAACACCAGACAAATACAACATTACTCAATTGCTTATTGCCCTAAAAATAAAGCAGATTCTCTTTTTCTCCCAACTTCTACAACACAGCGGCAGCACACAAAAATATAATTCATCATCATCAGTTACAGTTAAGGTTTTTAACAGATTTTTCTGATTATAAAAGGAATATGAGCCAAGCATACAGAAGCTTGAAAATATAAAGAACTGAAAATTAGAAAATAAAAGTTACCTATAATGCTACTAACATTAACATCTATATCTGTATATTATATTTTTTAGTCTTTCTTGTTCTTGTGAGCTATATATAAAAGATAAGCTTAATATAAGTAACTTGCAGACAAAGAAATAAGGAGCTGAACACAGCGGGAAAATTCAAGATTACAGTGGCTCACCCAGGTAGAAATTTCTAATGGAATAAACATGCTGTGCCTCCCAGGAAAACCAATGCAGGAAAATAGATTCTGAAGGCTCTGTAGCAAGGGTACTCTCTGAAAACTGCTGACACCATTTTTAAGTCCTCAAAATGGTTATGATAAATAAATAAAATTTATATCTAATAATTTAAAGGTACATTTGGTTTCTTCATTATATTTTAAGGAGAAAATGTTCTATTATGCGTCTTGGAACAATAGGCCACCACAGAGATAGCTGCTGTATCGAGAAAAGTGACACTCTTATCAGCCTGGTGAGAATTAACTGTTAGCAGCCTGGTCAAGTGAGAATGAAACTGGTTCTGTTATAAACAGTCAACCAACGGAGATGTAATACCAAGGAGGGAATAAAGCAAAACCTCCTATCAGCCTGAGTTTAAACACTCTCTAACCCACAAATTTAGCATAGACAATTGGACGGGTCCTATAGATTCCTCTGTTCTTCAATTTATATTATCTAGAAGCAAATGCTACATATTTATTGCAAACAGCACTAGTTTAGACAAAAATGTAGTAAATGTTGATAAGAGGTATCAAGTGCCATGATATAGTAATAAGATAAAGCAGCCTCACTGGAACTAAACAATTTGGGAATTTAGAAGAAGAAGTTTTGTTTTGTTTTCCACTATTTTTCTATGAAGAATGAAAGCTCTGTGAAATCTGTGGAATATACTGAATTCATACCTAAAACGACCATGTTCTAAAAAGCAAATGTTCCACAAAAATCTTTTCCTTGACACAGAAATAACAACCTGTAGGACAGAATGATATTTTCAAAAGAGAATCAACCCATCAATTTAAATAAATAAATAAAACTATTGATTTTTGTTTGTTTGTTTTCTAATTCTTTTAAAACCTCAGGTTTTAGTGCATTCCTTGGTGGTCTCGTGGTTATGACTCCGAGCTTCCACTGCAGGGGGCACGGGTTTGATCTCTGGTCGGGGAACTAAGATCCTGCATGCCATGAGGCGCAGCCCAAAAACAAAACAAAATAAACACACACACACATAACACTTTGGGTTTAAAAATGCATAAGGAAATACCACCAAGAGCAGATAGTGACTAATATTTAATATTCGTAACACTGAAAAATTTCTCCAATCCATACCTAAAACTTAAGGGCTTATCCCCTGATTTTCCAATAGATCTTGGAAAACAAAATCCCAAGAACATTAAAAAGCATGTGTTGAGAGTGAACAGGACCTCGGGATTCTAACCTGCTGGGACAAACTGTAGAGAGAAAAATCAAAAAGTGCTGCCACCTGAGGTCCAGATTCCAAACCAATCTTTCTGGCTGTTCAAGCTCCACTACTCTCTCCCTTGTCTCATCTCTCACATCACTAATATTAACCACCATAGACCTTAGGTCAAATTTTGTTTCTTATTTTGTTAAAACTGTATCTTCCCCAAATATCCACTAGCTCTTCCAAGGCAGGGACTAGATATCTGCATCCACACTGAGAATGATACCAAAGGGTCCCTCCCAAAGTACCAAGTCCACACTGGGCAATTGCACACTTGGTTGACCATCAGGAACCGAGGCTCTCTAGCAGACTCCCTTGTGAAAAGGTCGCCTCCCCTACTCAGCTCCAGCTGAACTGAAAAACCGCTACCACACTTTCCATGGCACCAAAACCACTCGGTACAGTGGCATTATGTTTAGAATCAAGTCAGTATGCCTCTTTCTCATTTCTCTCCAGGGCTAAAATGAAGACTGCAATCTCATGTTTATCTAACTCTAAGCTAACCTATTACAATTTCTTCTCCTGTAGGTTTGTCTTTTCTTTGCAGAGTCTATACTGTCTACAGAAATCCATGCCTATTTTTAATATTTTAAAATGTTAATCATTTAAAAATTTCTTTTGGCATCTGACTGTACAAACCGAAAGCAAAGGAAATGTTTAAGATGAATGTCACAAGCTATATTCCCTCAGACAGACGTCAGAAGGCCACAGATCAGCTTCAGTGTGAACTACCCAGTTTGATGGTCCTCTGGCATTTCCTTATGCCCAGGTGTATAAAAAACCAAGAGTATAAAAATGAAATTACACTGCTACCCACTCATAGAAATAGCAACAAAATTTTAAATGCTACAAATTTTAAAAAGATAACTAGAAAAATGTTTTCCTATCCTGCAGCAAAAACTCAATTCATGAGACAAAAGAAAGGAACTGCATTTGACCTTAAAAGTACTCGTAAATTTCCAAGGCTAGAACCCTCCCCCCACAGATGATCAGGATTGTTTTTTTGTTTTTGTTTTGTTTTGTTTTGTTAATCATTCATGAAATACATGACAGCACAAAAGGATCTCTTTCTCAAAATAATGATATGTGAATTCTCTAGCCCAAGGCTGTCAACATGGTTATCCACCAACCTATTCACAGTAACCCTCAACCTAAGTAGATAGTTAAGAAAGCACTAACAAAAAGTTTATAACTGTCACAACTAAATTTTTTCTATTATAATTTTTAAGACTTCAGATTGTTTTATACATAATAACTACAAATGTCTATACACATACATACAGAGAGATGATGATGATGAAGATGATAGAGGAAGAGAAGGGAAGACAGATGAATACAAACTTTGGTAATTTTTATAATTACCATAAATATTGGTAATTTTATGATTACTATATAGCTAATTGATCGTGAAACTCTAGCAGTAGAAAACCAACTTGATTGTGCCAGCAGAGCCAGACAGATCAGAAGTACGTGCATGGAAATATTCAAAGGGCAGCTGACACAAGAACCTCAATGTTATGTTGCAACAGTGATGTGCAATCAACGATCCTGGGCCCTGCCCTCTGGAGCTTGCAGGCCAGTTGCTCCAGCCCCTCCTGGGTGCACTGGGCTCACATGAGCTGTCTTTGGGTCCCAGCTCCAGCTATCTGCTATTCAGGCAAAACATTTGAGCCCTAGTGCTATCACCCCACAATGAGGATAAAATGATCCCTCCCCCATAAAATTATTGTGAGGATTAAGTGAGCTAATAGGCACATGAAAACACTCTGTAACTCTTCATGCGCACAACACAAATGGGATGCATCTCTGTTTTACTAGAGAAGACTGTCTCCTCCGGCCACCTTTCTCCAGGATGCCAAAATGTTTGGAAAGCACTGAGGCTTTCAGATATAAGTAGGTAGTACAAACTATAATCAAAGTTACTTCAACCAACATTTGAGCGCTTCGTAGGTACAGCCATATGTCTAGCACTGTGCTAGACACTGTGGGAGACAGGAAAAAAAACAAAACCAAAAGCAGGATTTAGTCCTTTAACTCCAGAAATTAAAAGTATCACTAGTGAAACAAAACCAGTACACGTGAAATAGCAACAAGGCATAGAGGCCAGCACGTGACTAAGGGGCTAAACTTGCAGGTGGGACTTACATCAGAACCTAAAAGGAAGGGAAATGTTTTTAATTTTAATTGACAAAAAGTTTACAGAAGGCATTCCAGCAGGGAGCTAGAGCCTAAACACAGGTATAAAGGCAGCAATGTATCTATGGGTCTGATTAGGGATTGTCTTAAGTAGCGAGTGGCAAAGGGGCAGAAATTCTTCAGACTATGGGGGACCCAGACACCAAGAAAAAATTTTAAACTTAATCCAACAGGCCTAAAATGAAGATTAAATAGATCTAAAGGTCACACAAAAATATCGCCATGGAAAATTTTGCCAGTGGTAAGAGTCGCAAAGGCAAAGAGGCTGAGGCTGATTGGGAAAGTTTAATGAGATGCAAAACCTCAATCAGCAATAGGCTCATTTTCAAATCTAAATTCCTTGCCCCATTTTATTTTTGTTTATTTACTTTTTTAACATCTTTATTGGAGTATAATTGCTTTACAATGTTGTGTTAGTTTCTGCTGTATAACAAAGTAAATCAGCTATATGCATACGTATATCCCCATATCCCCTCCCTCCTCCTTGCCCCATTTTAAAATGGAAACCCCAAAACGCATAAGTGGAAAGAAACAGATGTGATTTCTGATAAGCCAGGATAGACGTAAGGTGTGACTGTCACTGCACGTGGCTTACCAGGCTGGAGGCAGCACACATTTCAGGAGAAGCATCTGGAGATCAGACAGAGGCAGGTTCCAATCCTATGTGAACCTAAATAAGTTACTGGACCTCTCTGTTCCTCAGTGCCCTCATCTCTCGAGTGAAACTGTGCATCTTCCAGGGCTATTTTGAGGTTTAAGTGAGAAAAAAAATTCTGGAAACTTTCAGCAGCATATAAATGGTAATTAAAGAATTAAATTGAGCGCATTTTGTGAGTTGATGAGGACTCTGAGGACAAGGGCTGTGTTTTATTCTCCAGCGCAAACCCAGAACCTAGCTCAGTCTCTCACACCTACAGGAAAGCAACACATCTTAGGTTATTGAAGGAGTGTCAAATTTAATGCAATGCATTTTTGGTGAGCACCCATTATGTTCTGTGCACGGAGTAGGTCCTGGGTCTAGAGTGGTGAAGAAAACAGAAAGAGCTTCTGCCCTCACAGAGCCTGTGGTCTAGTGAGGAAGACAGGCACTATATAAGTAATTACAACCACAGGACGAACCAAAACAAGAAGCACAGGGCTGTGGAAGTCTAGAGCAATGAGGGGAGCATTTAACCTAGTCTACAAGGTCAGAGAGGAGCAAGTAACAGTGATCAATTACTTCTATAATTTCCCAGAGTAACAAAAGCTATTAAAAATTAACTGCCTATTGATTTAAATATAGCTTTTTTTTTTTTTCAAATACTGACTTGGACAACACGTTAAAGGGGGGAGGCGGAGGCTGCCCAAAAAAGTTAGATGGAAGAAAAAGGTTTCCATGTAAGTTCAAGTGACATCAAATGTATCCTACCCACCATACATAGGAGTAACAAAAGCATAGTGTTCACCCACAATCAGCTTTTTACCAGAAAAACCACAATTACTATAAGCAATCTGCCTGTGTAGTTATAGATCTTTCTTCAAAGGGAACCCGTCCCTAAAGCATAAAGATGTATGAATCTCCCTTATTTCAAATACATTCCAAGTAATGCTTCTGATTTTGAAGCTGTAGTATTAAAACTCAAGCCATGAATGTGACCCTCCAAAATTAACCAGTATTTGAGTTCCTCCTCTGTGTAAAACGTCAATAAAACATTAAAGAAAATACTAAAAGTCTTAAAATAATACCCAACTATCAAGAAATTTACAATCCATAGAGAAAAAGAAATACTACAGGAGTTCAATAAATAAATGCAAACTACAAAGAACACAAGACATGATCCCCTGTCAACTCTGATACAAATCCAAGTTCCAGGGAGGCCACAGTCTTTGTCTTTTTTGTTCACTGGTGCATGCAAGCGCCTAGAACAGCATGTCTAGGCAGGCAGTGAGTGAGTGAGTGAGTGAGTGAGTGAATGAAATTCATGGATTAAGCAGGGAGAGCAATGTCACAAGAAAGGGTTCAGGAAAAATTTCATGGAAAAAAAGAATCAGCGGCCTTAAATGATAGGGAATCTAGACAGAAAAAAAAAAAGGTCGGGGTGGGGATAGAGAAGAGCGTCCAGCACTAAGACAAGTTGAAGAGATGGAAAGTGTGAAACTGTGCCTAGAAGTTCATGCAGAAGAGTCCAAAATAAGGCCAGAAATGTTGGTGAGGACCAGACTGTCCAAAAATTTAAATGTCAAATTGAAGTGTACAGACTTGACCACCTTAGCTACAGAAAGTCATCACAGTTTCTTGAGAGGAGGACAGTGTGATCACCATCTGCCCATTGGTAGAGTCCTGCGTGGGCGGGAGTGGGCGGCACTACTGCAGTCATTCACGCTAGAGGTGAGAACACGGACTAGGTAGGGCAGAAGCAGCCCGACTGGAAACACTGGGAAAGATCAAAAATGCTAACAATCCTCCCATGACTCACTGGAAATCACAACTGTCGGAAGACAACTTACTCAGCATTTACCATGTGTCACAGGTACCGCACTAAGCACTTCCATGCATATTTTGACGTAATTCTCAAAAACAACTCCAAGGTGATAAGAATTTTATAATAAGAAAACTAAGATTCAAGGAAATTAAGTAACTGTGAGGAGTCTAGCTGTGGTCTGACTCACAGCTCACTGACCTGAACCAATATGGTCTAAGTTAGGAAGGGGTACCAGAGATTTTTTAAAATATGAGGTATTATTTTTAAATCCAAGTGACTAAGAGAAAGATGATACCATCTATAAAAACAGAGAACCCAAGAAAAACACTGAGATTCAGACACATCATGTTTGGGGTTACATTAGACAGCTAAGGAGAATTGTCCAGCAGGCACTTGAGAATGAAGTCCAAGATCAAAGATGGAATACGTATTAGGGCTGGGATGTATAAACCCAAGAATTAACTTTTAAACAGTAGTAATGGAATAACATTCAATTATTTCATCAATAAATATTTTGTGAGCATCTTTCCTATGCCAAGCACAAAACTAACTTTGGGAGGTAAGTAAAACCAAAAGTTTCTGCTCTCATGTAGCTTAAATGGCTAAAAGAAGGGAGTTAATGAGACCTGAATGTACAGAGTATAAATTACCTTTGGGGAGCATCTACAGGCAGCGATGGGAAAGACAGCATGGGCAGAAGAGGACACCAGACTGGAAAGTAAAATAGTACAGAGTGAGATGAAAAACCCAGTCCCATGATTTCAACAAAGCAGGTGAAATAGAAGCCACAGTGCAGGTGACAATGATTTTAGTAACAGCAGACCTGGTAAATGGGACTATGGAACTCAGAAGGTCTTGTTACAAACCTGAGTGGACATATAAAAATCCTTAGCTTTCTGTGAGAATATAATGTTTCAAAAATGTAAGCCTATATTGTTAAAAACCAAACCAGGGTACACAAAGAAGAGGAAGCTAAGGATAAAAGATACAAGACACAGAAGAAACAAAGTATATTTTGGTGCATTCTATTTCAGAAGTATTTTCTCAGTGTATCTGAATTAAAGTAACTGGATATTTTGATAGAAAAAAGAAACTACTCCATGAAAACAAGCCATAAAGTAAAAAGTTCTTTTAAGGCATATTTTTAAATGTATTTCCACTGTTGCATGTACCATATGAAGAAATATTATATCAAAGATACAACTCAAAGTATCCATATCTACTATTAAACTAGATACAGTTTCACTCAAGTTATTCTCCAGTTTATGCTTTAGTTACAATTTATAGAAATAATAAACCATTAGTTATTGGCTATACATTTATATTTCAGTAAAAGCAAATCGCTGACTTGAAATATACTCTGTATTTGTCCTAAAAAGTGAAACTTACATTTACCTTTAGACGACAATATATTAAATTTTTATTGAACAGTAATGTATTTTTGTAGAGAAAATTTAGTATAACTATTGCTTAAATCAAATTCACTATGGAATTATTATACTACTAATCAATTTAAATACAAAATTTCATTCCTAGAGGAATAGAATATAAAACATATTGAATCTAGACTAATTCTATTACGTGGCTCCAATGAACCTATTTTAATATTTCCATGTAGCAGATCAATTCTAAGAGTTTATCTTTTAGCCTATTCTTAATATAAGTTGGGAAGTTGTCTATAATCCTGGGTAAATCAGACACCTTGAAGTACAAAATGCCTAAGAAATTATCTTTCCTAACCCCATTGTGTTAAAGATGAGACACCAAGATGAGGGGAGGTTAAACGGCTTTCCCAAGTTGACAAACCTGATTTTAGATGGATGGATGGATGGATGGATGGATAGATAGAGAGGGTAAGATATACATTATGCATGTATTTCCTTTACATATTATGACATACTTTATATACATATTTTAAAACAGTTATACAAAAAATAATAAAATAAAATAGTTATACATGTAAACATAATTAACATAGTTATACAAAAACATATAGAATGCTTATTTCCATAAATATGTGAAACAGTTTATTAACATTTAAATCAGCTTACCACATTCAACTATATAGTACCTTAACAAAAACAGACATAAAATTGAGAAACAGAATCAATGTCCCAGAAACAGAGCTCAGAAAACAGAAATATTTAATATATAATAACGGTAACCTAAAAAGAAAAAAAAAAATCAGTGAGGGAAAAAACTGACCCTGTTTTCATCAGTTAAGACAGCTTATTTACGAAATAATTCCTTGAAATCACTTGAATAAGGGTGGGGGGTTCACTGATAATCTTTTCTTTAATAATGCCTGGTCTTATCTCATATTGCAGAAGTAGCTGTAAGGTCTTTAACTTGCATTTAAACCAGACAGGAAACCGCCATGCTTTCTTTTCAGAACACTTTGTATGAAAACTTCTTCAAGATCTACAACTAAGGGAAAGGGGATGCCCTGCCGAATCCGGCTCAGGAATGTGGTAAAATAAGAACAGTATGGTTACAACGTTAGCATTGAAGGGATTTATTCAACGGAGGTTCATTTAACAGTTGAAACGTTAGATAAAATGCACAGGAGTTCACTGCTACCACCAATGACAAAGGTATAAACGTGACAACCCACTATGAAAACTTTGGGACAAATAGGCACAAAACTCTTTTCCACTAAGTAATGAGTAAAAAAAGTGCTATTAAAAAACAAACTAATAAGCCATACCTGGGAGAACTGTCAGCTATAAGTCAACATTGCCTTGATGCCATTTAAGGGCAGCAAACATGTCCACCAGCTATTGCCTTGGAGGAAGAGACAGCATTCTGCTCATCTAAAAAGCTATGGTGATCTTTAAAAATTGATATATCTCTGGATAATCTACTTTTAAAACATAAAAAATTCTGCCCAACTAGTTGAACTCTCCAAACTGTTTCTCTTTGATTAAGAAGCTCCCCCACCTACCCCTTATGTTTTACTGTAAAATGATTTTATGTGTTTTTAAAGAAATGATTTCTCTTAATTTTTAAAGTGAATGCAAAGAAAATGCAAACATTTCCCTCTCCTCTAGTCAGAAGGAATCCTCCTTTTACTGAATTTCCCCGCAAGTTGTTTGTACCTCTTACAGTGATGATCATATGTTCCCTTTATGATTGTGCGTGTGTGCATGTGTGTGCCTTATTTCCCTTCCAGCTTTTAAATTAGCTGAGAACAGATGAGAGCCTTTAACTTAGCTGAGAACAGATGAGAGCCTTATCTACATTTTCTGCTCCACACAATATCTTACATCGTATTGTACATACATATAAATAGCATAAAATGCTTATATCTTTGAATTAATATTTTATTCTGTACAGATACCATCACAAAACTTTTTAGCTGGCTTCCATCTCCACTGCAATCCACCTTCACACTGTTCCTTAAAGGATTATTCTAAAACAAAACTCCAATTATATTATTCCCCTACTTAAAATCCTTCAGTGGCATCTTACTTCCCAAAGGATCAGGTTCATAGACATGCCACATATTGCTATTACAATTCCATCTCCTCTCTTAACATTGCCACAGAGGAACCACAGCATGGTCTTAGGAAGCATACGTCATTCCTCTATGCCTTTGCTCTCTCGTCCTGGTCTACCAGGCACATTCTTACATATCAACACTTAACTCCACTCTTCAAAGTTCATCATGCACTTTCCTCAAACACACTGCATATTACTATGCTTGTGCCTGTCCTATAGCACTTCTCATATTGCACAGAGCAGGAAACAGGGAAGGTAAATATGGCTTTTTCTCCCCTGAAGTTACAAGAAGACCATTAGGTGATGAAAAGTTAGAAACCATCTGCAAGAATGTTTGCCTAAATCCCAGAATTAAGCATATGTCCTGGCACCAACAAAATTCTAGAAGATAGTAGGAAAGTTTATTCTACTCAAGCATGGAACCTGCCTGACAACTGAACCACCACACTATAACCAGTCATCACTTAGGGATGCATTTCCTAACCTCAACAAAGCACCCGGGCTGTGTGTGTGTTGGGGGCGGGGGGGGAGGTGGATCTTAAATGGAAATTATGATGGTAAATGCTCTGTAAACACATAAAATAATTTCTTTAACTTTCCAAATATTTAGTTTCTAAAGTAAAATTATCTACTCTAACATGCTAGAAGAATTTGCAAACAGGAAGGCATTGTATTTATGGTTTTGATTTTCTTAATCTACAAAAACCAGGTGTTAAAAGCATAAAAAAATAGAAATATTACTGCTGTTCCTCGCTACAACACTAGTTAACAATGCAAAACCATAACCTAGTTATTTAACATCTTAGCTTTTCGTGTGTAAACCAGCCTGTTACCTCGCTCACAAACATGACCCATAGAATAAAGACTAAGTTCTTCTGAGGAGGTTCAGTACTTAAGAAATGTACGGATTAGATTATTTATCTTCTTGATCTGTCAAAATTGCATTTGGGAGAAGGACCATTTCTTCATACATCACATCATCCCCCACTCCAGACAGAGGGCTAACCATGCCCTCCACCGGGCTACCACTCGGCCTCACACAGACCTCAAGTGTCCCAATATCAGGTGGTATCATAATACATGTTTACACATCTAACTGCCAAAAGCAAAAAGGAAAAAACCTCCATGGGGGTAGAAATTAATGTCTTTTCTTTGTATCTCAGGATCCAGAAAAAAAAAAAAAAAAAATAGCTTAATTTACCCAGGCAGTAGGACATCAAGGGATATTTTGAGGCAAATTTTACCAAACTAAGTTAAAAACTGAAACTGTATTATCTAACAGAAGTCACCATATGCTGAGCACACTGTGAGATTTGTGTTGTGTCTTTCACCTTTTAAAGATGTATATGGATATCTATACAAGATATACTGAATATAATTAAATATAATTGGCCTCATTTTTTGTTCTTACAATATAGCCTAGAAAATTGTGATTTTCTAAGCATCACTATCAATTTAA
Organism: Balaenoptera ricei; assembly: GCF_028023285.1. NCBI lineage: Eukaryota > Metazoa > Chordata > Mammalia > Artiodactyla > Balaenopteridae > Balaenoptera > Balaenoptera ricei. Next base: position 95,060,188 of record NC_082639.1, read on the forward strand.
TTTTTAAGAATATTGAGAAAAACTTTTATATCATGCCTATTTTAAGATTGAATAACCATGCCTAAATAACAAACTATTAAAAATTCTGAGCACATAAAGAATTTTTATTATTACTAAATGATAAATGTCAGCTTGATAACAAGTTTTACCTTCCAGTCACTATTATGACAAAAACTATTAACTTACAAAACATTTTTTTAACGTTTTCTGGTTCTCTGGATGGCTGACAGGCCTCTAACGGCATGAAAGTTGCTTATCAGCAAAAAGGAATTTTGTCTCCTGGCTATCTTTCAGTTTTTGCCAACTTCTCAGCATCTTATCACCAAAAATATCTATGGCATTTGAATTTCTGATCATGCATGTACAATATACACTAAGAAAATCTAAGAAGCTGTAAAAGCTCATATACGACCACATTCATTTTATTGACAGCAGCTATGAATAGTGCCTTCATACCTATTTGGAAAGTTGAGGCTATAGTGAAACTGTTGATCCTGTTCCTTTATAGATCCCATGGGGGTGGGAGGAATAGGACCATATGTTCCTTAAGAATACTTGTTGCAGTAAATATTAAATAGTATTGAAGAACGGAAGGAAATTGAGAAGAATAGTTGGAGAAACCTTGGCAAATGCTGTGTGGGACAGTAATACATCTAGAGTTATATGACAAAGCCACTCCTAATTCTATACCCAACAGAAAGGTGTACATATGTCCACTAAATTACACGTACAGGATGTTCAAAGCAGTATTTGTAACACCAAAAATTGGAAACAGTAAAATGGATACATTGTGGTATATTCATAATATGAAAAAAATTGTGCTACAGGAAACAATGTGGATAAATCTCAAAACATAATATTGAGCAGAAGATGCCAGACACAAAAGAGTACATTATGTATGATTCTATTAATATAAAGTTTAAAATAAGAAACAAAAAAAACTACAGTGTTGAAGGTGAAAATACAAGTACCTTTGAGGACTAAGGGGACAAAAGTGGGATTCTGGGGTGCTGGTAATATTCTATGCTAATCATAGAGGTGAGTTTGTGAAAATTCAGTAAGCTCTATACTTATATACAGAAAAGTGCACAAATCATATTACACTTTAATAAAAAATTGAATTTGTACTCCCATGTTCATAGCAGCATTATCTGTAATGGTCAAAAGGTAAAAGCAAACCGTGCCCATCAGTGAATAGATAAACAAAATGTGGTATATATACACAATTGGATATAATTTAGTCTTAAAAAAGAAGGAAATTCTGACACATGCTACCTGTGGATATAAGAATAAACTATGAAGGCTAAGCCAATCACAAAAAGACAATTACTGTATTATTCCACTTATATGAGGTACCTAGAGCAGTCAAATTCAAAGGGACAAAAATAGAATGGTAGTTTCCAGGGCCTGAGGGAGGGGGAATGAGGAGTTTTTGTCTCATGAATACAAAGTTTCAGTGCTGCAAGATGAAAAGAGTTCTGGAGCTGCACCGTGATAGTAGTTGCATGACAATGTAGATATAGTTAATGCCATAGGACTGTACACTTAAAAATAGTTAAAATGGTAAGTTTTATGCTATATATCTTTTACCACTATTTTTAAAAACTGATGTAAAAAATAGTTCCCAGAGTCAATAAGGGGTCCCCATTGGCTAAACATAGGACAGTTAGAGTATCAAAAAGAATAATGACTACATTGATGAAAACACATTTAAAAGATAAAAACCCACTAATTCAGAATGAGACTAAAAACAGAATAGAAAGAAGCCCCATCCCTATCCTAACCCCAAAAGAATTCATTGGTCATTACTGGAAATAACTAGGGCACCAACTCCGTACTCTGAAAATTGGGAATCAAAGGGAAAGAACTATTTTTTCCTGTCTTTCCCATATAAATTACACTTCAGAGTTACCAAATACCTAAGATAATGAAAGAAGGATCTTCTTTCTTTACTGAAATATTCCAGTCAAAAAATGTGGAAGAAATAATGACAATTTTTTAAAAACACAACTTCACAAATCAATAAAATAATTGTTCTAGGCGAAGATTAATAATCCATGACACAGTTGGCGAAAAGGTGATAGAAAACTTCACAATGAAGACATGAGGCTGCCAGCACCTGAATCCACTGATCAATCTTAGCATGTCTATAAGTGGGGAAACTAGACCTTATTTGTCTGCTGAGACGATTTAAAGTGAAGTGCACTGCACCATCTTTGCAAAAACAGGGGAACATGAATCTATTCAAACCTTTGGAGCTAATATTCAGTTTAAAAGAATTCTAGTGAATAGAGGAACAAGTCAATGACACCATGAAGAGGCAAAACAACAAACCCAGAATGCAGGATGCTGTACAAGTGACCAGGTTTATTTATCATGTCACCTGCTTGGAGAAAAGGACCACTCTAGAGTAAGAGACTTAGGACATGTAAAATCCAAATGCAAAGTGTAGATTTTATTTGAATACTGATTTGGGACAGACTAAATGTTAAAAAAAAAAAAAAATTTGAGTCAATCTAAGAAATCTGAATCCAGACCATATGCTAGATTATACTGAGACATTGTTCATGCTAGATGTGATAATGGCATTCTGGCTAGTTAAGAAAATGCTCCAATGTTTAAAGACGCATATCAAAGCATGAAAGGACTAAAATGACATGACTTAGGCAAAAAAAAAAAAAAAAAAAGGCACGTCATTGAAGCACATATGGTAACCCTGGTAATTGTTGAATCCAGGTGATGTGTTGTAGGAGTTCATATTCCCCCTTTGTATATGTTTGAAATTTTTCATTAGAAATAATTTTAGATTTTTCAGTTGATACAGACTATGCTTACATATATACTTCAGATTGCCTATGGATATTAAAACAAAAAATTAAAATATTCTAATAAAGAACTGTAGTCAGATACCCCTTCATTTTATAAATGAGGAAACTTATTTATAAAAGCCCAAAGAGCTTAACTGGTCTGCTGGAAATCCTAAAACTATCAGTGATAATCAACACCTGAACAACTAACATTACACCATGGAAGCCTAAATTCCATGTCTCAGATTTGAGGGGTTGGTAAAGGAAAAAAGGGATGAATTCTCAGTAATTTAACTCTCATACTATTTTAATTACAAATCTGTACTTTTGAACATTAAGCACTGTCCACGTGTAACTCATTTGAGAAATAGCTCTATTTATACATTAATATTTATGTTTTTATATTAATACTATAAATCTATCACATGCTTAAATATTTTTCTCACGTCCAACTAGTATAGCACATGGAGGGCTGTGAAGCTCACTCGGGCAACAAGAACCTGCGCGGCACACTGTACTGGGCATTCCTGGTGCCTAAACTGTGCCTTCCTCCATCTCAGTGACCTATGGTTCATTTACTCTACCTGCCGTTATTTTATGTGCTCGTGATGACTTTAACTCTTCATAACAACTAACAAAGACATGCAACTTGTAGTACTAGAAATGCCCCACAAGTGCCAAAGTATTAAGACATAACTTTTCAGGAGTTCAAAGCAAATGACAATGTAGCTGAAGACATTGTGATTTGGTGAGCTGTGTAGCATCATGGAGGGACTGGCAGAAGGTCTCTGCAAGGGAGGGAGGGAGGGAGGGAAGTTCGCATAGACAGAACCTGAAAAATATGCAGAGACATGTCAGACTTGAGGTGATTTGAAAGGAAACAAAACAGTAACCATGAAGTATGCTTTGGGAAACCCAGTGCTACGAGGATTATGCTGTGACGACTTGTAAAGTACTCTGTGGTGGGGCTGAATGAAGGCCCCCAAAGACACCCCCATCCTAATCTCCAGAACCTATGAACATAACCTTATGGCAAAAGGGATTTTGTAGACATGATTAAATTAAGGATCCTGAGTTGGAGAAATTATCCTGGATTATCTGAGTGGGTCCTAAATGCAGTCACAAGTGTCCTTATAAAAGAGAGGCAGAGTGATATCTGACCACAGAAGAGAAGGCGAATGTGAGGATGGAAGCAGAGATTGAAGTGATGTACTCTGAAGACGGAGGAGGGTGTCACAGGGCAAACAATAGAGGTGGCCACTGGAAATTGAAGAAGGCAAGGAAATGGATTCTGCCCTTGGAGTCTCTAGAAGGAACTAGCCCTGCCGTCATCTTGTCTTTAGCCCAGTGAAAGTGATTCCAGATTTCTGGCCTCCAGAACTGTAAGATGATAAATCTGGATTGTTTTAAGCCAATAAGTTTGTAGCAATTTGTTACAGCAGCAACAGGAAACTAACATACTCCAATGATGAGGACCATATCCCCACAATAAATAGAATATGACTGTATAAAAGAAATTTATAACAAAGTAATGAAAAGTATATGAATATATTTTAAAACCTCTTAATATTTTGAAGCTTAAATGAAAATAGTATCAACAGTTTTTTTCCAGATTGTTTATTTGGGGTGGGGTGATGTGTTTTGTTTGTTGTCTTGATTTGTTTATACTACTCACATTTGAGAGAGCCTAAGAGGCTTGTTTTGCTGGTAGTGGTATGGTAGTGGTATTTCACTAAAAGACAGTCTTTATCCAGAAACTACTTGGTTCTCCTCTACTTTCAACAGCAAAGAACATCTTGGACCCATGGTTCTTTAAAATCTGCTCGTTTCAAATTCTGAATACAAATGTCCTCAGAGTCAGTTCACATTAATTAGCTCACTTCCAAATTTAGGGACTATTAAGAGGGGGGAGAAAATGAGGGCTCATCTACCCATTTCCTGCAATTGCACTTGCAACCCTTTAAATTTTACCTGATGCATATAATTTGAATCTCATTCTTTGACAAATGTGGAAAAAAATAAAGCATACTATCAGTAAATAAAGAAATGTTCCTGTACACACTGCTATATTTAAAACAGATAACCAACAAGGACCTACTGTATAGCACAGGGAACTCTGCTCAATACTCTGTAATAACCTAAACAGGAAAAGAATTTGAAAAAGAATAGATACATGTATATGTATAACTGAATCACTTTGCTGTACACCTGAAACTAACACAACATTGTTAATCAACTAGACTCCAATATTAAATAAAATTTTTTTTTAATTAAAAAAAAATAAAGAAATGTTCCTTCAGTCATAGGTAAGAGGAGTGTATACATTACATTTTCTTCTTCGGCCCTTAGCAGAAACCTGGTTCACAACAGTGATAGGATTAAAATATGACAGCACCACCACTGGTCTCAGGGCTGCCTTGTTTGAACGGCAAATACAAAATGGTTTTTGACATTATCATTATGACCGTACTCGGAAGGCTCTATTTATTAATTTCAATTCAAGAAACTTGGATTTACTCAAGGAAATTTCGAAAGGGATTTATATGCTTATCTTGGGACAATAACAACTCCATGGTTTATTTCATTTTAAAAATACAGATACCGGGCTTCCCTGGTGGCGCAGTGGTTAAGAATCCGCCTGCCAATGCAGAGGACACGGGTTCAAGCCCTGGTCCAGGAAGATCCCACATGCCGCGGGGGAACTAAGCCTGTGCGCCACAGCTACTGAGCCTGTGCTCTAGAGCCAGCGGGCCAACACTACTGAAGCCCACGTGCCTAGAGCCCGTGCTCCGCAACAAGAGAAGCCACTGCAATGAGAAGTCCACGCACCACAAGGAAGAGTAGCCCCGCTCGCTACAACTAGAGAAAGCCTACGCGCAGCAACGAAGACCCAAAGGAGCCAAAAAATAAATAAATAAATTTATTTAAAAACAAAAATACAGATACCTTTCTAAACTAGTAAGGATAAGCTCTTGTTATTCTGTGAAATACCTACATATAAATGTTGCAAAACTCCAGACTTTCCCAGACATCATCTCTAGGACAGAAACAGATATACCTCTACTGAGCTTAAAATCATAAATTCTTGGGGCTTCCCTGTTGGCGCAGTGGTTGGGAGTCTGCCTGCCGGTGCAGGGGACACGCATTCGAGCCCTGGTCTGGGAAGATCCCACATGCCGCGGAGCAGCTGGGCCCGTGAGCCACAATTACTGAGCCTGCGCGTCTGGAGCCTGTGCTCCGCAACAAGAGAGGCCGCGATGGTGAGAGGCCCGCGCACCGCGATGAGGAGTGGCCCCCACTTGCCGCAGCTGGGGAGGGCCCTCGCACAGAGGCGAGGACCCAACACAGCCATAAATAAATAAATAAATAAATAATTTTTAAAAAAATCATAAATTCTTTCAGGTGATAGGAAAGAATCCTGAAAAAATGTTGATCTGGACCAAAACCCTGAGAACAGAAGAGAACATTTTCCCATTCCTTCTTGCCCTACAAAAGCACAAACAGAGCTAAACAGATTCCGTATCTTTAATATGTGGAATTATTTTTCTGAGCCATTACCACTGAGTCATAGAAACAATTACTTAAGAATTTCTAATTATTTCAGGCAAAGACGAGTCCCCAGGAGGAATGGCTCGAAAGAAAAGTATAGTTCTAACCAAAAAGTCAAAAAGCTCTGTTAAAAACTATACCCATCTTACACAACAAAAACAACAAAAATGTCCTGTAAGGCTCAAGATGGAGATTTCGAAGTTCCTGGTCTTAGCATCCGGACAGACCTGTTGTTAGCTCTTGGGAGTAGTGCATGATATTGCATTTAGGCAGAGACAAGCTCTTAGCCCAGGCCGCAAATCTCTATGGGCAACATTCTGTTACTGATTACTTGAATATATGGTTTACAAAATTCAAATTCCAGTGGTCTCACCAAAAAAAAAAAAAAAAAAAAAAAAAACTCTGCATCCCAAAAGAAAGAAAACCTGCATCTCCAAAACAAGTTGTGATGAAAACTTAACCACTTAAATTATATGCTGTATTTAGAATTTCCAAATATTACACTCAGAAAATTTCAGACTACATACATCCTCTTTGGGGAATTTTATAAATCATTGGGTTATTATTAAGACAAAGCCATATGCTAAACAAAACATAGCTGTGCACCAAGGCATGTGAGAGGAGAAATACTGCAAGAAAGAAACTCCTAACAAAACCTAACTACAAGGATATCTATAGCTTTGAATAGATCACAGGAGGGTGAAAACTTCCCAGGGCACTTAGTTTGTCTAAGAACCCATCACACGCTAGTAATAACAGCTTTTAAATTTCCTCAATCCCTTTCCTCCACACAATATATTTACCTCTCATAGATTAAGCTAATTGATGGAGCCAGGTTACAGTTGGCAAATATTTCTATGAGCCAATTCGTCAAGGAGAATGTTGGTTCTATTTGCAAGATAAATCCCTAAGGTTTTCTCCTTGGGCAACAACAGCTGCACAATTCAAGCTTCCTACAGCTCCCCAAAGCAAAGCAGTTGCTTGTAATTCATTCATTCATTTTAAAGCAATTATGTCAAACGTGATTTGATTCCATCCAAGTCAAACACTGAGCTGCTCCTAAGATAAGAACCCTAGAAAAACAAAGAACTCACACTTCAAGCAACAGCTAAATGCAGTGACGAGGTTTAGGAAAGAGGTAAACATAATTCTACAGGAGTAAAGAGAAGCAGCAGCATCCACTGTGCAGAGACCACAGTAGTCTCTTCTACAACGTTCGGGGCAGCAAAATACTCAAGGAATAAAGGAAAAAGAGAAGCAAGGGTCTGACAAATACATAAAGCTGGTCCTCAATCACAGAAATTAGGATACATTTCCCCATCAGAATAACAAAGACAAACATTTCATCCATTCACTCAATCACTCACTGCAGTTACAGAAATGAGTAAGAAATCACCTGTGCCCTGAAGAAGTTCACAGCCCAGCTGCGGAGAGACAGGGTTAGGGTGTGGTAAATGCTATGACAAAGAAGGTGTGCTAGGGGAGCAGAGAGAAGAGGTATCTAAAACTGCATGACATCAACCAAGGCCATCACCTGTATGAGTTCTGAAGGCATGGTTTGGGAGTTAACCAGCAGATCTGAAGGGGAAGATGTTCCTTTCATAAGAGTGGCATATGCGGGGACAAGGAGTGAAGGATAACATGGCCTATTCAGGCCAAGGTCTGATGGAAGGGACAGGTGTAGGGGAGGGAGGCGAGTGATGAAGCCAGTAATGTAGGCAGGGCTTTGTTGAGTTAAAATATTGGGTTGGCCTAAAGGTTTGTTCGGTTTTTTCCGTAAGATAGCTCTAGTAGAACTTATTGTCTTTAACTTCATTCAAAACAATTTTGTTAGATTGTATGTGACAGCTGTCATATCAGCATGCATTTTAAAAAAAAAAAACTTATCAAAATTGGTGAATTTTTGTGTAGCCATTTAATACTGAAGATGGAAGAAAAAAAGCAACACTTTCAACATATTATGCTTTATTATTTGAAGAAAGATAAAAATGCAACTGAAATGCAAAAAAAAAGATTTGTGCAGTATATGGAGAAGGTGCTGTGACTGATAGAACATGTCAAAAGTGGTTTGCAAAGTTTCGTGCTACAGATTTCTCGCTGAACGATGCTCCACGGTCGGGTAGGTCAGTTGAAGTTGATAGCAATCAAATTGAGACATTAATTGAGAACAGTCAACATTATACCATGCGGGAGATAGCCAACATACTCAAAATATCCAAATTAAGTGTTGAAAATCATTTGCACCAGCTTGGTTATGTTAATTGCTTTGATGTTTGGGTTCCACATAAGTTAAGCAAAAAAAAAACATTCTTGACCGTATTTCCGCGTGCGATTCTCTACTTATGCGTAATGAAAATGTTCCGTTTTTCAAACAAATTGTGACAGGCAATGAAAAGTGGATACTGTACGATAATGTGGAACAGAAGAGATCGTGGGGCAAGCGAAATGAACCACCACCAACCACACCAAAGACCGGTCTTCATCCAAAGAAGGTGATGATGTGTATATGGTGGGATTGGAAGGGAGTCCTCTATTATGAACTCCTTCGGGAAAACCAAACGATTAATTCCAACAAGTACTGCTCCCAATTAGACCAACTGAAAGCAGCACTCGACGAAAAGCATCCAGAATTAGTCAACAGAAAACACAAAATCTTCCATCACGATTACACAAGACCACAGGTTTCTTTGATGACCAGGCAAAAGCTGTTACAGCTTGGCTGGGAAGTTCTGATTTATCCGCCATATTCACCAGACATCACACCTTCAGATTTCCATTTATTTAGGTCTTTACAAAATTCTCTTAATGGAAAAGAATTCAATTCCCTGGAAGACTGTGAAAGGCACCTGGAACAGTACTTTGCTCAAAAAGATAAAAAGTTTTGGGAAGATGGAATTATGAAGTTGACTGAAAAATGGCAGAAGGTAGTGGAACAAAAGGGTGAATACGTTGTTCAATAAAGTTCTTGGTGAAAATGAAAAATGTATCTTTTATTTTTACTTAAAAACTGAAGACACTTTTTGGCCAACCCAATATTTGGGATATTATCCTGAGGATACTGAAATGTTTCACTCAAGAAATATCAAAACACAGGGACTTTCCTGGTGGTCCAGTGATTAAGAATCCGCCTTCCAAAGCAGGAGATGCGGGTTCGATCCCTGGTCAGGGAACTAAGATCACACATGCCGCGGGGCAACTAAGCCCGCACGCCACAATTAGAAGCCCAGTGCAGACAAAATTTTTAAAAATAAATAAAATAAAAAATAAAAAAAAGAAATATCAAAAAACATGAATGTTTTAAAAGATGTCACTAGGCTAGAGCACCAAGAAGCAGGAAGACCGTGAGAAAAGAAATAAGTCTCTGAACTACAGCAACATCAGAGAAGCAGAGACATCAAAAAGGTGAAAATATCTGAACTCCGTTGTTGCTAAATCTGAAGCGGGTTGACTGAAAAAGGAGAGGTTTGTTTTTTCAATATGTGAGAGTCGGGGGCACATTTATGTCCCTTTTGGAAACAATATAATTCTGTAATTTGGGGGGAAAAATGAGTGAAGGAGATAACTGAAGTTCCTGGATTGGAAGAATATTTTTAATGTGAAATGCTAAATAAAATATCCTGAAAGTATACAAATATTTTTTTAAATACTTGGAAAATAAACTGGAAAATAATCAACAAATGCCTTAATGCAACTTACATTTATGAATAGTACTGGAAAACCCCTATGACTTATATTTGAGGAAACTGCGTTTGGCCAACGAAAAATTCTGTATTTAATGTAAGAGTTAGTTGTGCATAGGATTAGAATTAGAATAGGATTAGATTAGAACCAAAAGGTAAATCAGATTCCAGGTCTGATTTTTAGACTATAAAAAGAGGTCTAGATTCTAATACTAACCAATTTTTCGTAGAGAATTTTTAAAAATAGGACAATCTGGAGAAACAGCAGTGACACTATATGCAAATTACTATCCTTCATTTAGCTTTACTTTGCAACTTGTGCTTTTGGTCATTTCATTCACTTGCTTAATTGACTGTAAGGACACCAAAACTGGCCAAGTGAGTCATGAATGAGTCACAGCTCACGTCCTGGAGCAGCCACAAGCCTGACTGTGGCTCACTGCACCAAGCCTGAATTTCAAGTTGAAGAAGAATGTTGGGGGAAAAAACGGCAAGGGCTGCCAAGGATGCCAAAGAAATTGTTGGGAGAACAAGGACATCTTGAGAGCAGGCTTCCCCGCACATCCTTTTCCAGGTTGGAATTTATGGGCTTACACCTCATCCCTAACCAGAGACAAGATATACCTCCATCCAAGCTGCTCCTTTCCCAACTGATGTTGTGACTTCACACACGGTCATTTGTTAAAGGGAAAAGACAAGTAAGAGTGCATTCCTGATGCTGCCTTCCTAATACCGCCAATCAGACTTGCAAACACTGTGTGAAATGGGAGGACCAGAGTGACTACCCAGACTGCCACACCTTACAAACAGGTAGGTGCACATGTGACCCACAAGGTCACAGTATTTGGAGATCTGAAAAACAGATATCACAAAATATATATGATGATTTATCTAAAAAGGAAAAAAACAAAACAGAACACCACCACCATCGAGGTTACTTCCTATAGAGGCAGGGATGAAACCAGTGCGTGACAAATTGGTTCCTTCCACGCTGACTCAGGAACGCTCCTGCCTTTGTACGTAAGTGTGGCTAGTGACTGCAGCAGCTATAAACATCAGCACAGAAGTTTTTCTTCACACATCCATCTCTGCTTGCCAGATACTAATACGTCATGTCCTTCCTGCTGGACTCTACCATTTCTTCTCAAGGACAAGGACCATGTAATTCTTAAACTTACGCCGCTGGCATCCTCTACCATTTGAATTAAGCAAAATGCATCCAACAAATGTATGTCCAATGGGAAAGGAGTGGGAAAAACCTACAACTGTTTCTTGGCTGTTTATCTCCCAACCACCACGTTAACACAATGCTGAAGAAAATATATCATTATCCTACTTTCAAGCATTATAGCCAAAATGCTCTTTAAGTTCACCATAAGGTTTTCAGGGGCCAATCCAACAACTTCGTAAAATGTTAAGAAACTCAGGTTGAGGCTCACAGCCCCAATCGTTAATACAATATAAGTATGATATTAACACCTGTATAGGTATATATAAGTCTCAATTTAACAGAAAATTTTAAATATAGTCCATTAAAGTTTCTAGTCTTTAGAATTTCTAAATTCTACATTTTCCCAATAAGGGAATACATTTTTCCAATAAGGCTAAGGTGGTCATGCTCTTAGGCCAGCAGCCAGGAGCCCTCACTTCAAAATGAAGAAACTGAAAAGTGAAATCATTTTGGCTTTACTTCCTTGCTTTTCAACATGATAAAATGCACTCATCACATCAGAGCATGACTGCCATCTTCTTGGCATGTCTGGTGTGGACCTAAACCCTAACCCTCATGGGAAGCCAGGGAGGGGAGATCCTTAGGGCTATAACCATTCCAGACTCCTCAAATACGAACAGACGGGGGAAGGGGGCGAGAAGAATGAAAATAGAGAAACAATGATGCTAAAGAAAAGAGAGAGATCCGGAATCAGAAGACCAGCCAACCAACTTAAAGAGATGCCTCTCCCTTCTGTACTTCAGGCCCAGGGCCAAGGGAACCCCTGCCCAAGGGAGGCTGAGGAGGGAAAGAGCTGCCCGATGGGACCACAAAGGCCAGAGGCAAGAGGCCCTCTGGGATCTACTAAGGGAGCCTACTAAAATGCCAGGAATAGTTGGGGATACATAGGGTGAATTCCCAGAAGACTGAAATATGTTTCCTGCAGAAGCAGGGGTATAGACAGGAAACGGGGAGGAACAAGAGAAAGGGAAGAGGAAGCAGACATGGAGGGAAGAGTAATTCTTGCATCTGAAGTAGTGAGTTCGAGCCTGGGACATAATTAGGATATTAGAACAATTCAGATATGCCCAGTCCAGGACTAGCTGTCCTCTTCCTCAGTGTTTCCTGTTTGGATAAGCCCAGAGCACCTGTGTGCTATTATCTCATACCGCTGAACCCATCACATATTCAAATTCCTTCATGTCTCCAAATAGATATGTAGCTTTGATTACCTCAAGGGCTCCCAATGTACTGTGCATTTAATAAGTACTTACAGAAGAACAATGACAAAAAAAAAGAAAAAAAGAAAGAGGATGATGTATTGTCCCTTGTGTAAAACGATGCTCCTTTAGTATGCTCTCAGTAATTCTGCAAGTGAACTTGCATGTTTTATCACTGAGTAGTCAAAATAAGCTGATTACCATGTTAAGCACCTCCCTCTCAAAAGAAAAAAAAAAAACAGCAGGGAGGAGGGAAGGATGGATACTTTTGGTTCCCTTTATTGCTCTTATAGGTCATTTATACCCACTATACTACATCACGTATATATTTTAATTATATATGGGCACAATCATTCTTCCTAAAAGAACTTTCCTGCCCAGGTGCCAATCACCTCCATCTTTTATAATTTCAAATTTGGCTTAAATGTCCCTACCACAGTGACACCACAAGAATGCCCCTTAACCTTTCAGCCTCAAATGCTCAAACATGAAGAACTTAGGGCAATCGATAAATAACACTCTTTGTCTTCATCTGAATTTAGAACTGAATACGCGGTAAATGCCTGAGTCAGAGATAGAGACAAAAAAGTTAGCTTTTTATTCTTTAAAACTTTATTATTATCTCAAGTCTCTGTATGCCCCTACTTTTAAAGAGCCCAAAGCATTACAAGTGACTGGCTCACACCCATCACATTTTAAAAGAAGGCAAACCTCAGGCCTGGGCGCAGCTATCCCAAGCAAAATGTTCCCAGAACCCAGTACTTGATATAATCCAGACCCATTCAACTGCTTCCAAAGACAATGGCAGAAACTCCAGGGCATCCGAGAGATGGAGGCGAGAGATGGCAGGTCAACAAGAAGAGCACGACCTTTTGCCAAGATGTCTGTAATACTAGGCCAATTTTCCAGAGCTTAACACTCAATTAGGGAACAAGTATCCACTGATGGATAAATGTGGTATACACATGAGAAGGATTATTACTTAGCCTTAAAAAGGAAGGAAATTCTTATAAATGTTACCACAGGGATGAACTTTGAGAATATTAAGCTAATTAAAATAAGCCAGTCACAAAAGAACAAATACTGTATGATCCCATTTATATGAGGTACCTAGAGCAGGCAAATTCATAAACGATAGTTGCCAGGGGTTAGGGGGAGGCTACTGTTTAATGGGAACAAAGGAGCTTCAACTGGGGAAGATGAAAAAGTTCTGGAGATGGATGGTGGAGATGGTTGCACAACAATGTGAATGTACGTAATGCCACAGAACTGTACCGTTAAACATGGTTTAAAAAGTAAATTTTATGTTATGTGTCTTTTACTGCAATTCTAAAAAAAAAGCTCAACTCAGAAATCTCCAAGCTGGCTAATTTTGGCCCAATGCATTTGCACACAGAGGTAAAAATCCAACTATGCACATTCTTCTAAGAGAGTGGCATTGAGGTGCCTTCTTTAAAAACTTAGAAATGTGGAGAAGGAGGGAGCGTTTGGAGGTGGGCTTGGCTTGGCGTGCACTCCGCACCTCGGGAACGTTATTGCGCGTGGAACGTCTGCTTTTGGCAGACTATTGCCCAGAAGAAAAGATGTTTGGTTTTCACAAGCCAAAGATGTACCGAAGTATAGAGGGCTGCTGTATTTGCAGAGCTAAATCCTCCAGTTCTCGATTCACTGACAGTAAACGCTATGAAAAGGACTTCCAGAGCTGTTTTGGGTTACATGAGACTCGTTCAGGAGACATCTGTAATGCCTGTGTCCTGCTTGTGAAAAGATGGAAGAAATTGCCAGCAGGATCAAAAAAAAACTGGAATCATGTGGTAGATGCAAGGGCAGGACCCAGTCTAAAGACTACACTGAAACCAAAGAAAGTGAAAACTCTATCTGGAAACAGGATAAAAAGCAACCAGATCAGTAAACTGCAGAAGGAATTTAAACGTCACAATTCTGATGCTCACAGTACCACCTCAAGTGCCTCTCCAGCTCAATCTCCTTGTTATAGTAACCAGTCAGATGATGGCTCAGATACAGAGATGGCTTCTGGCTCTAACAGAACGCCAGTGTTTTCCTTTTTAGATCTCACATACTGGAAAAGACAGAAAATATGCTGTGGCATTATCTATAAAGGCCGTTTTGGGGAAGTCCTCATTGACACACATCTATTCAAGCCTTGCTGCAGCAATAAGAAAGCAGCTGCTGAGAAGCCGGAGGAGCAGGGGCCAGAGCCTCTGCCCATCTCCACTCAGGAGTGGTGACTGAGGTTTATGTAGAAGGGGAACAAAAAATGATTTAAATTTTGGAAAACACCAACAAAATGACCTTCCTATTTTTAACTTGGATATCTGTTATTCTGCCAAAAGATGATTTCTAGAATAGTTTTGAGTGGGTTATTTTCCCTCCAGTTCCACGAAGTCTGAAGCCAGTATCTAGCTTACTAAAAGAAAAAGAAGTGTACATAATATTTAAGATGCTGAGTATTTCATAGGAAAGCTGAATGCTGCTGTAAAGTGCTCTTTAAGGCTTTTTAAAAAAATCCCCTTCTAATGAATGAAATTAGGGGAATTTCAGGGGACAGAGATGGGATTTGTTGTATGATAAACGTATGTAGTTTTAGTCTTTCTATATTGAGAAGCAGTGGTTGGGGCATTTTTTAAGATGGCTGGCTACACTTGTTTTCCTTCGTTATAATAAATTTGTCATAACTCAGTAAACACAGACTTGCCCCTAGAGGTAGCTGTTAATAACTTTGAAATATTAAGGTGTTGCCAAGGTTCTGATGATTCAAACCTGTACTACTGAATATTAAGCAGGACGGACTAAGCTCTCTAGTGCGAATATCTTGAAGGAGTAATTTCTAAATATACAGAGGTAACTTGACTGTATATGTTGCATCCTGTGTCACCTCCCTCCATATTGATATTTGATAAAGTTTTTAATTTATATGAAACTTCTAAAGCAGAATCAAAGTTCCTCTTGGGGAAATGTCAAATCTTTAGGATAGGCAATCCTATATGAATAGTACCAAAGCATTACCCCTTGGTAGAGAATGCACTCTATTAAAAATGTTAAATTATCTGAAAAATAAAGTGTGCAAGTCTTCAGGATGGCACATGAAAAACACAAAGGTTAATGCTTCTTGGGGCACATTTCTTAGAGGGCTTGCAAGTGTGTAAATAATTTGTTTATGTTACATGACTGGTGACTTCATTGAAAATCTGCACAATTCAGTTTTAGCTCTGGATTACTTCGGTTGACCTTTGTGAAGGTTTTATCTGTGTAGAATGGTTGTTTGACTTGTTTTAACCTATTAGGGTTTTGGGTTTTGGGTTTTTGTTTTTTATTTTTCATTCTATATTAAAGTAAAATTCTACTAAAAAAAAAAAAAAAAAAAAAAAAACTTAGAAATGTGCACTTGTGGCAGCCCCAGGTCCCTCAGGCCCTAACTGTGGAATCTTTCTTTCCCAACTTGCATGTCCAAAGCTTCTTAGCTGCAGTTGCTCTTTGAGCCCCCCTTTTCTGGCACTCACACAGTGAATGAATGCAGGCTCTGCCTAGTACCATCAGCATCTCCACAATCTTTTATAAGCAGGAATGTTTAGTCTTGAGCCACAGCACCTGCCGCAACTGCCTTTTCTGTGTAATTGCTTCGGGCTGTGATAAGTGCTTCCTAAGGAAGATTTGTCTTTTTCCCTACATTTCTTCCAACTCAACTTCAGCAGATTCCAACACTCTCGGAGGCCTGTAAGGACCTACATCTTTGCATGGGCATCTCAAGGCACTAGAGTTCCTACACATTTTAATGATCAGGTCCTCAGTACCTTTCTTTCTTTCCTTTTTTTTTTTTTTGCCAAAAGTAGGGCCTATCCTTCTTATTTAATGTATCTCCGCTGATCCTATTTTCTTTTGAGAAAGACTCAGAGGCCAATCCCTTCCCTTCTCTTCCACTTTAGAGCTGTTGGGTAGAAATGAACAGTTTATTTCCTAAATTAGATAATCCCAGCCAGGGGTTACTCTCATCAGGCCACTCCAGCCTAGAACATGCCTCATGTCTCCTGTGCTTTCCTTCAGAATCGTAACCGTAAAGAACCTGAGCTAGAGCCTTTAGGGCATAGGTGATACTTGCTGGCCCGATTAAAGTAGTTCCCTCACCTTGAGACTCACTTAATGAACTCTTCAGTACTTTGTGATTCCCTCTCAAATGCAAATTTTCTGTAACCACTAGGTTTTACTATCCCAGGGCCACCACCACATGGCTTTAAACACATCAGAAGACTGGTGCCCCCTCAGGGGCATAAGTAAAGCCTGGCCTGGATCCACAGTGAAAAGAAAGTCAGTTGCATTTCATCCTCTACTAGCAAAAATCTTTATGCAGTACACAAAATGCAAAACCACACCCAGCTCTGAGCTATGAAAATCTAGTTTCCAGCTGTTTCTACTTCAGATTCTAGCTGAATCTTTAAAGGGGCACTTTGTAATATTTTCTGGATCTTTGTGGAAATCTTTCATAAATTGTCCCATATGGACCTACATTTCTACAGGCCCATTACCCTTTCTAATTGTTGCTGTTTGGGGGAATCTCCTTTCCTTTTTGTACCTGTCTATCCTGGCTTAAGACCTCACCTTTCCCTTCATTTCTCCCATAAGATGTGAACCTCTCTCCTAGCTTAATTAGTCCTTTCAGTCTACCATTGCTCCTTTTCTGATAAGATCAAGCATATGTTTCAAACCACTCTAGTACCTCCTTGATTTCCTAAGAAAACCTGACCTCTAAAATTTGAGCGTTGCAGGCACAGGACTTTGTAATCATCGTTTTAGCGTTTGGCTTTGCAATAATTTCACTGACTCATCAGTCTATCTAAACCCAAGAATGTAGCATATGCTTAAGTAATGATGTTCCTCTTCCTTTGTATTTGCTTCTTAAGAAAATCTACAACTCTTCTATAGGTGAAGCCACAGTTCTATGATCCAATGGTGGGAACTTAAGTAACAAATCCAGAGCAAATCTAAGTCATGTTTCACAGAGCAAAGGAACTTATTATGAGTGTCAGAGCACTGCTTCTGTCCCACTAGGCACTGTGTGCCTCGGCTCCCCCCAGGGCTGTCTCTGGGGCCTGCCCAGCTGCAGAGATAGCGCTTTCCTGTCTGCTGGAGCTGGGTGGGTAGCTCAGTTAAGGTTGGTCATATGATAGGTGGTCTATTAAGATCTTAGATAAACAACAAAAAATCACCTACGATTAGTCCCTCCAGGGCCTTCCTCTGTTTGGCCTGGAATGAAATTAACTGAATGTGATGAGGCCAATTTATCACTTCCTACCTTAGCCTCATTCTCACAATTCAAAGGAGGAACCTCACATAACAGCACCCTTGAAATTTTATCATTTTTGCAGTTTGAAGTCCTGGCCTGCAGCTTTGACTGAAACACAGTAAAAGCAGCAAGTACTATTCCACCTGAAATAACTAAAAAGATCCAACCCCTTCCCTGGCCTCACCTGCAACAGAAATCCAAGCTGAACCCGCAAAACCCAAAGTACATACAAGTGCCTCAGCTCACCCAAACAGCCCAGTGAGGATCAGTGCATCCTACACTTGCTAAGGCCTAAAGTCCCATCACAAACAGCTGTCTGGTGAAGTCATTTGCCTGCGGGCTAGGCCATCACAAGCCTCACAGTTCCTCAAAGGCAAAGCAATAAGTGTTCCCCTTTCCTACTGAGTGAGAAACTTAATGAGCAATAGATAAAACAGATACAGAAATAAGATGAATATGTGAACTTTTTATTAATAAAAGCTAATATATATTGGAAAGTGTGGCTTAGGGATGCAGGTTCTCCTCTTATTCCCCTCCCCCTCCAAAAAATACTGTATGCCTCCCCCTGGACATAACCTGCTCTGCTTAGCCTACCTTATGAATGAGAATAGACCAGAAAACCACCACCCTCTTTGCAAGTAAGTAGGTCTCAAAAAGAAGATCCAGAAGAGGTTGAGCTGCATGTACGCAGGTACTACTCTAACACTATAACAGAAGTTTTTCCACGGGGAAACAAAGGATGGGGAGAGAGCTTATCCTCCAAAATAGACCTCTCTTATCACTTGAACTCTGTTACATCTTCAGTGCCTAATCAGAGTTGTGAATATAGTACAAGTTCAATAAATCCAGAGAATGAACTCTACTTCTGAATGAACAAAATGCAGTTTTGCACTTGCAGAAGTTAACGGCATAATATAAAATAGTTTGCACTTCTGGGAAATGCAAGCCAAAATGGTTGGAGGTCTCAAGTGCAAGGAAATGGACCGAGTATAATCTAATCTCTTAGGAATGCTCATCTTCGCCATCAAGTCCTTCTGCTGTTTGTTTGGCTCAAGACGGTTCTGTGCCTGGCCTCGATGGCTCAGGTAATGTTATTACAGGTCTTGGATGAACAGTGTTGGCGAAGGTGAAAGACTGCTAGATGCTGAACTATGCTTGACACAAGAATGTGCCCTCTTCTCTTCAGACTTGCCCTCATGAACATGAAATATTATATAAGAAAAAAGCAAGCAAGATCTTAACTACCAGATATATTCAAGTTTTTAGAACGTCCCTGGAAAACACCTAGACACTTAATTTCACAGAGCAATTTGAAATCACAAATGCTTTTAACAAATTATACCCAAAATTATTCTCTCCTGTGTTTATTGCTAATAATAAGTTACTATGTATTTAGTTATTTATACATTCCTAAAGGTTTACTGAGTTCTCCATGCTGGGCACTGTGCTGGTCCTCAGAATTCAGCAGTGAATAAAATCTCAGTGGGCCCTGCCATCATAAGGCTTAGGTCTAGCAGGAAAATCGATCCTGAAGCAAGTATCTCCGCCAATGATGAGCTGCATAAAAGGAGAATTTAAAAACCAAGAAACAAGACAAAATGGCAAGTTTCAAGTCTAGAAGAAAAAAAGCGGGGTGACAAATTCTGGTAATGGAAAAACACCCAACATGGCTGCTGCAGAATGAGCAAGAGAGAGGGAAATTGAGGCTGGAGAGTACGGCAGGGTCAGATCACAAAGGGCCCTATTCAGGATTTTGGATTTCACCCTCAGAGTATTAGGAGCTTTCTAAGAGTGCTAAAAGGGTTCACATGATCAGATTTATGTTTTGTTTTGTTTTTAAGATTGAAGATGCAGTTGGGAGAACACACTGGCATAAGGTATATACCAATTCAGAGGAGGCAGAGGTCCAGGTGAGAAAGGACTGAGTTGGGGAGGAGCACAGATGGGCTTAAGACCGACAGTGAAGGCTGAGCACGAAACACCTTGCACCAACTAAGTACTTGACAGTTATTGTGAGCTAGCTACTTATAACCCAGGTTACAGATGAGAAAACAGAGTTAAGTAAGGTTAAGTAATCTACTCATTCAGCAAATAAGTAGCTGAGATATGAATCAAATCTAAATGACACCAGAGTCCTTGTTTTTAACCAAGACTTTGGAAATTTGCCCTTTTTTGTCCATTAAAAATATTTCTCTACAAACTGTCTGTCAGTATGTAACAAGAGCTGCAAAAATGTTTATATCCTTTGACCTGGAAACTTCCCTTTGGAAAATAAAACTGAAGGAAATAATCCAAGCAGGGGAGGGGGAATAATCTGTACAAGGGCATTTATAATCATGCTATCTATAAAAGAGAAGAACTGTAAGTAACCCAAGTGACTCATTATATAAACAGGGAGCATATTAAGAAGGCAGACTCGTCATCATGTTCACAGCTACATACTACTCCATCATCACTTCTTATGTGATCCTGAGAAATGACTCAGTCTTTTCTAAAATATTCAGCTGTAATGATTAAGTTCTCTTAATGAATCTCTCACCCACCTAGGGAAACTGGCATTAATAATACTAACCACAGTTGTATTTAGTGGAAGAATTGTTATTACCGCTCTCTGATTATGAGTTTATAACGCGCAAAGCTCTGAGGCAGGAACCTGTCATACATTACCTCATCTAATCGTAACAACTTACAGCATGGAAGGTGATGCTCTCAACAGGCAGCTGAGGGAACAGAGAGGCGAAAGACCTGCCCTAGATCATACAGCTAATTAGTAGCACATCCAAAACCGGAACTCTAAAGCCCGTGTCTTCTTCCCTATACAATGCCACCCCCTGGTTATCAGAGAAAGTGGAGGTTCAGATAAATTGAGCAAACTGAGGCTCAGAGATCACAAAGCTAGGCAGTGATAGAACCAGATTTTGAATGTAGGTCTCCCAATTCCAGGTAAAGTGTTGTTTTTCTCTTTTGTTGTGTCACAGTTGTCACATATGAGATCACCAACAGATAGATAAAATTATGTAAATTACATCACTTTAAAGCTACAATATTCTAAAACTTAGATTCAATTGGCCTAAATAAAACATCTGCAGAAAGATAGAATACTACAGAAAAGAAAAATTTGCCAAAGACCAACAAAAGATTATCCATCCAAAAGAACTGTGGGAAAAGCCCTATATCATGAAAAAATTAGATGGGGTGGGAGACAAAGGGCCTCCCATTATTACTAAGTGCCTACTGTGTCCCAGTGCTGTGCTAGATATTTTGCCATCAGAGTTCACTTGCTCTTCCCACCACTCTGTGAAGATTAGGGAGAATTCTATTTCACAAGCAAGAAAACTAAGATGGTGGCAGATGAAGGGATTTGCCCACAATCACTCAGCCAGTGGAGTATGATTTGAACCCAGGCCAGTCCGATGCTAAAGTCCACATTTTTTCAATATACCACACTGCCTTCCACTGCAACACGAGTGGCAGAATTCTATTTTCTGCATCCTTTGATTAAAATGAAGGACACAATAATATCTGGCATTCTTGTCCAAACAATATTAAGGCTAATGTTAGGGATTCATTAAATAGTCACTCAACAGCCATTCATAGGAGCACTCACTCTGTGCCAGGTATGAGCTAGGAACATAAAGTTGAACAAATGGTCCCAAATTTCATGGAACTCTAGGAGAAATAACATGTCTTGGTGTCACCATTAATGAACATCCATATTCTTGGGAGTGTGGGACACATTTGTGTCGTCTGGTTTGAAATGGCAAAATATCAAGCTCTCTTAGGAACTGAGTGATTCTGGATGGCTAAGTTTCTGGATAGCTGAGAATTTACTCTGTTAAGCAACAGATCTTTGATTTCACAATTTTTATTACTTAATCATTTCTCAATGCTTTGTCAATTCTCCCAGGGCATTCTGAGCTCCAAAGTCTGAGATCTTATATTCCTCATTCTCAATGATTCCCCTTTACTATTATAGCCAATGGATGGATGGGTAGATAGATAGATGGATGGGAGAGAATAAGGTCTTTACAACAAGTATTTCACATGAGAAATTCTGAACTCAAGCACTTTCCAATCTTTCTTAAAGAGTTCTTTAAATTTGTTTGTTTGTTTTTAAGGAATAACACAATTTAAACTTCTCTTGAGGAGATGGGTCATTATTAGCATTCTGTTATGAGAAAAATAATGTGCTATGATTCAGGAAACCAAGTAACCTTGGGCAAATCATTGCATATATTAGGAACCTTAGACTGCTCATTTCTGAAATGAAGGAGCTGAGCTAGAATTATCTCTGAGGACTTTTCCAGCTCCATAATTGTATAACTCTTTGAACAATAAAATTAGTTACTATAATGGTCGATTCAAACAAAACTATCCTTCTCCAGAGCCTTGTGCAGTATGTGAATTAGTTTGGCTGCATTCTCCACAGTCCAAGATTAACATGGTTTTTGAGTTCTTGAGTCCAGCCATGATTTATAGTTTTTACTATTGCCAACCTAACTTTCAGCTCTCCCTCTTTTTCATTATAACTTGTAACCTGTAATCTCCTTCAACTTAAAAAAACAAAAAACAAACAAACAAAAAACAGGCTTAATGAAAAGGAATGGAACCTACATTTATGAGTACCTTCCAAGTGGCAAATAAAATATGCATTAGTTCAATTAATTTAATCTGTATAACACTGCAAATAGGCATTATCTCATTTAATAAATGTGGAAACCCAAGATCAGAGTTGCCCAAGACTGTCAGTGGCAGAGCTAGGAGTCAAAGCCAGGCTGATGTATCCAAGGCCCACAATGCTGTGTAGTAGAATAAGGAGTAAATTAAAAGTCCTCAGCCTTGAAGTCAGAATCTAGGAACTCTAATGGTTACATAAATTAAGCTTAGCTTACTGCATTTACGTGAAGTTTAAGACATTCATTTTATCTCTTCTCTGTAGAGAAGGGCTTTATTATTATTATTATTATTTTTAATAATAAGTGCTGTCTTTCTAAGCACTTTTTTACTTAGCTTATTTTATATAAAATCCAGGAGAGCTTTAGGTAGTTATCAAATGGGAAAGGATGCCAAAAAGCTTAGTGCTAGCTAGGTAAGAAATAAATTTATATGTATTATTAAAACTGCTGAATCATGTATTAAACACTGAAGGGAAAAAATTAAACCCTTTACCAAATTTTACTACTTTTCTCTTAACTAAGGTCATTAAATATAACTATATATTCGAAAAGACTGAAAACTCAGTAAGGTTTAACTATCAGGGCTGCTGCATAAATACGCTCAAGAATCCAGCTTCATGTTTCAGAATCTACTGGGATGAAACTGATAAACAGCAATTATGTCACATTCTTTCCTTAAACAGTGTCTCTGGAAGCACCCAGATCTTTTCACGTTGGTGCTCATTCTGAGCTCCAGAAATCTCAGTTCTTGCTTCCCCCTCACTGCGGATGAATAGCTGTATTCTACTGAATCTCCAAGTTCAGTTTATGGGCAAATGAAAGACTCTATTGCCAAGTACTCTGTCATCATAAATAATCTGAAGTCAAGCATTTCTTGTGTGGCTGCCTATGAACTAAGCTAACTAAATTTCTCTAGCCAACAAATACTTTCTCATATTTGCAGGTCAAGTGCCAGGGAATTTAATAATCTTCTGCTGAATCTACACTTTGGAGTATCAATAAGTGATGGATTGTTCTAGATCCACGTTCCTTTGTTGTCAGGCACCACATATATGATTAAGTGAATGTTGCACTAATTGAATGATAACATTACCATAAAAGAAAAGGCTTACTAAAATAAGCAGACACTATGAGCCGGTTGCCAGGGGGGACACGCAGCCTCAGACCTGCTGGGAACTGATGAAAATGGCTTGAGAGCTTCTGGTTTGTCAGTGGATGTTCACTACAGCACACCACGGGGCTCTGCAGACCACAAACCAAAAGAAGTACTGCTAGTGCACAGAGTTGAACTTCTCAGAATCAGTGTTTTCCTAACACCTGGTTGCCTCTGGGATTTTCATTGATTAAATATTCCCTTCAAGACCCCTTGGTAGTCAGAAGGTCAAAAAATGTACAAGTGTAACTTGTAAAGTTTGGAACAGTCGCTCCCTCTCATAACAGTAATAATGGTCACCATCGTGGGTAGTGGATGAGATAGACTGAGGCCAAGTCCAAACTCGGGAGGGCTGGGTGGTAATGATGAGAACAAGGTGAACTTGCAGGGACTCGGGGAGAGTCAGGGACTCAGGGAGTGTGGCTTTAGAGGGTTGGCATCTGAGTGAGGGAATGAGCGGAAGCCAAAAAGACATGAGGCATGGCAAAGAGGTGAGAAGAACAGCATGAGGCTACAGTGAAGCCGGACAGTAAAAACAGGCTGGTGTGCTGACGTTGACAGCTCTCTTCAGCTCACACGCGAGAACAGGAAAGCCTGTGGAGACGGGTGCTCCAGGCTGGCCCATCTGAGGTCACAGAAGGTGAAGGGGATTTGGGGTGAAAGTGGAATAGCTGACCGCACAGATCCAGACAGGACTCTGGAGTGTACAGCCAAGGACAAAAGGACCAGGGAAGGAGGAGATGTCAATCGACAGAAGAGCACAGGGGGGCTTCCCTGGTGGTGTAGAGGTTGAGAATCTGCCTGCCAATGCAGGGGACACGGGTTCGAGCCCTGGTCTGGGAAGATCCCACATGCCGCGGAGCAACTGGGCCCGTGAGCCACAACTACTGAGCCTGCACGTCTGGAGCCTGTGCTCCGCAACAAGAGAGGCCGCGACAGTGAGAGGCCCGCGCACCGCGATGAAGAGTGGCCTCCGCTTGCCGCAACTAGAGAAAGCCGTCGCACAGAAACGAAGACCCAACACAGCCAAAAAATAAAAATAATAAAATAAATAAATTTATTAAAAAAAAAAAAAAAGAGCACAGGGAGGATAAGGAAAGGTTCTGACAGGTGGGAGGGAGGGAGGGAGGGAGGGAGAGGTGGCAAGCCAGGAGGTTAGAGGCAGAGTGAGCAGGCCTCCAGTTCTCTGTGCTTTACTTTACACGCCCATTAAGCAGTCTGACTCTGTAGTCTCTGCTCCCTCAGCTTTTAAGATATTCAAGAGAATAGGCCATCCTCTGATGCTCCAAGCCACACACCAGGCAGATGTAATTGAACGTCTTCACGGCCAAATGCCAACGGTACAGCCCTACTCCAGGACTAACGTTATCAGTGCTCAGAATAACTGCCTTCTATGGGGACATCACCGAAGTCTGAATGTCTTTGTACATCCTCCGTCTCACACACACTCTCCCCACCTAGTTTTCTTTCACAAACCTTCTTCCTCTCTAGTAACCACTCATGTCTGTCCTCTTCCGGGTCTTATCTCTCTCACCCAGCTGCGTGAACTTTTGCACCGGCCTTGTAGCATCCAGTGACTTACTTCCTTTCTCATTCTTTCAAAAGCCTCACTCCAGGGTCAAATCTGCTTTCTCCCAACCCCTCAAAAGCAAAAACTCCGTGTACTGTAACTTTCTGCCTTCAGTGCCCTGCACACAAGAGGAGGTACTAGACAAACGTCTATGGAAAGGAGAGAAATACCAGGAGCCAGGCACACACATAATCCATTCTGTGACGTTAACGCCATGCCCTGAACATCAGCAAATTAACAATGCATCCAAAAAAACATCACCCGCCTACCAAACATTTGCCATGCCCATCACTCTAACTCAAGTCTCCCTTCCCATCCCCCCGTTTTATAAGGGCATGTCTGAGGTAAAATCCATGCTGTGTAGCCTAAAAGCAACACAGGGTCAGGGGCTGAGTTTTATTCACCTTTGAATCCTCAGCATCTCCTACAAAGCCCAATATTAAGCAGACAAATGGATAATTTGATTAATCAATCAATCATATGCACAAATTTCCATGAAAACAGAACCAAACAGAAAGCAGAAGAGCTTTGAAATTACCAAAAATCCAATAATCCACAAACTAGATAATCAGACTCTAAAATAACTGAAATCTGGTTTCATTGTTTTAGATGTTTCTATTTGAAATACAGCAAACTTTAGTGCAAAATAATAATGTCATTTTACATTTGCAGAACAGGCCTTGCTTTCTCCAAGCATGTTCCCAGTCATTTGCTCATGCAATTCACCATCTATCAGCTGAGCTTGGAAGCAGGAATGGGAAACTTCACTGAATTTGGAATTAGGACAATTGGACTCAAGTCCTGTCTTCACCACTTCCTATCCGTGACCTTGAGAAAAGTCCTTTAGCCAGTGCACATCTCAGTTTCCTTCTCTGTAGAGCAGAGATAAGACCTTGTTCTTCCTGCCTCTTATAAGGATCAAGGAGGTGGGGGGAGAAGGAAGGAAATAAAATCTTGCTGAATACCTACTATGCCCAGGCATTTTACATATATTATTGAATTCTCACCACATCCTGCAAAGTAGATTTTACTATTTCTTGCCTGTTATAGGAGGAAACTGAGACTCAGCAAGGAAACTAACAATTCTGTGACCTTGGGAAAGTTAAGTACTAGAGCTGGGATTTAAACATTTCTGGCTTGTCCCAAAGCTCTCCTCATGAAAGGTGATGCCTCCTAGGGGGGGAAGGGTAAGCTGGGACGAAGTGAGAGAGTGGCGTGGACTTATACATACTACCAAATGTAAAACCGATAGCTAGTGGGAAGCAGCCACATTGCACAGGGAGATCAGCTCGGTGCTTTGTGACCACCTAGAGGGGTGGGATAGGGAGGGTGGGAGGGAGACGCAAGAGGGAGAGGGTATGGGAATATATGTATACGTACAGCTGATTCACTTTGTTATACATCAGAAACTAACACAACATTGTAAAGCAATTATACTCCAATAAAGATGTTAAAAAAAAAAAGGTAATGCCTCCTAAGTGAGATCTAAATATGTGGAAAAAATTTAGCTGCTTTTTAGCACATTGCTGTATATGTAAGTATTTTCTATCATTGCTCTAAGTATGGAAGGTGGAGACAAAGAGAAGCAGGTGTTTGCTAAGGTCACATGTCAGAGACAGGGCTGGGACTAGAACCTGGGTCTCCTGACTCCTGGCCTCAAGTCTTTTCATTAAACCACACCCCCAGGAAAAGGCTCCTGACGTTAGTGGGCACAGAGGCATGATGCTTGTTTATTCAGGCCAGCTGTTCCAGACCTATTTTAAGACAAGCACTTTGAAAATCATGGAAGGTGAGTATCAAGTGTTTCATTAAATATTCCATATTAATTGACCCTTTAGGGCACTCCCCTGTGAGCAGCATATGCTGCCGGCTTCCTGTTAAGCAAACCACTCAAAAGCTGACTACACTTCTTGCAACACATATTTTGAAAGCACATTCAGATAGCAGCATAAAATACAATTCTAAAATAGTTTTTCTATGAAATTCAGAAGTAGCTGCTTCCTTCGCTTTTCATGGTTCTGTCCTGTAAATGCTTGAGACTGGGGAAAGGCAGAATGTGAATTTGTGACTGTCCTTAATACCATTCAGGGTCTGTGTTAACAGGGGAAAAAAGAGTGGGATATAACATTCCAATTAACAGCTAACAATAGATGTCTGTGAATTTACAAGAAGAATGATTGTAATACATGAAAGAAAAAAAAAGACAATCACTTGAAAACATGCCATTTAAAACAATGGTGTTCCTGTTGCCCAGGGAAATGTAAGCAGTCCTGACCCTGCTCAAGAGTAGGGCATTAAACTATGTGCTCGAGACCAGCTGTCACGAGGCACAGTGTTAAAAGGCTGAAAGGGACCAGCATACACTCATTTTCTCCTTTCCTTTCGTTAACTTTCCTTAGTTTTTCTATCTGCTTTTTTCCTTTCCCCACTGTATTCCTGTCAAAAGCCTATCTCCCATTTTATACTGATTTGTGTGATAAATGTGTATAAAACCATCCAGTTAATACATTCAATACCCTAAACCAAAATTATTACTCAATATCCAACTTAGTACGGATGTGCTATAACCAACAGCCACAAAACCAACGAGAGCATTCCTCCACAGGAATGCCACGAGAGCAAAAGAGAGTGAAAAAAAAGAAAAATTCCTCACGGTTCACATTCAGATATGCCAATAGCCTTGT